>NC_050449.1:12494291-12794291 GCF_903995425.1 Onychomys torridus | reverse complement strand
AAGGATGGTTTGAAACAAACAAATCATTAAATGTAATCCATCATATAAACAGACTACAGGCAAAAAACACATGATTTATCTCATTAGGCACAGAAAAGACCTTTAACAAAATCCCACACTCCTTCATAAAAAGAAGTCCTAGAGAGATTAGGGATATAAAGTACATACTTTACCATTGTAAAGCCAATTTACACCAAGCCCTTAGCATAGCATCAACTTAAAAAAAAATTAAATAAATAAACAAACCAGCAAATTCCAATAAAATCAGGAACAAGACAAGGGTGTCTTGCTTAGCTCATAAACACTTTCAGCAATGTAGCTGGATACAAAACACACAAAAATCAGTACCCTTCCTAAATACAAGTGCTAAATGGACTAAGAATGAAAGCAGGGAAACACCTTTCACAATAGCCTTCAAAAATATAAAATACTTTATGATATAAATCTTAAGACATTGTAGAAAGAAGCTGAAGAAGATATCAGAAGGTAGAAAGATCTCCCATACTCAAGGATAGGTAGGATTAATATACTAAAAATTTCTATCCTGCTAGAGCAATCTTAAAATGCAATTTACTTTCCACCAAATTTTAACAATTATTCAAGGAACTTGAAAGGACAACTTTCAGCTTCATGTAGAAATACACACACACATACAAAAAAACAAACAAACAAACAAACAAAAAAACCCAGGGTTGCTAAAACACTCCTAATTCATAAAGGAACTTCTAGAGGTACCATTATCTCAAATTGTACTGCAAAGCTATAGTACTAAAAACAGTATATTATTGACATAAAAAACAGACACATTTAACAATGGAATTGAAATGAAATGTTAAAAGTAAGTTGACACTCCAATGGATATATGATTTTTGATAAAGAAAGAAAAATAGTATCTTCAATAAATGATGTTGGGCACACTGTATGGCTACGTGTAAAGGAATGCAAACAGATTCATTATATAACCTCGTACAAAACTCTGCTCAAGATGGATCAAAGACCTCAACATAAAATCAGTCCATGGAACCTGATAGAAGAGAATGTCAGGAATAGTCTTGAACTCCTTGGCACAGGAAATAACTTCCTAAACAGTATATTGATAGCACAGAACTAAGGATAACAATTAATAAACAAGACTTCATGATGGTGAAAAGTTTTTGTATGGCAAAGGACACCATCATTTGGACAAAGCAATAAGCTACAGAATGGGAAAATATTTTTTACCAACTACACATCTGATAGAGGGCTAATTTCCAAAATATATAATTAACTCAAAAAATTGGAAATAAAAAAATTAAAACTCAGGTACTAGAGTATTCTCAAAAGATGAAACACAAATGGCTGAGAAGCACTTAAAGAAATGTTCAATACCTTTAGTTATCATAGAAATGCAAATCAAAACCACTTTGTGATTAAACCAGTCAGAGTGGCTGAGATCAATAAAACAAACAGCGGCTCATGCTGGTGAAGATGTGGAGTAAGAGAAACACTCATTCATTGCTGGTGAGAGTACAAACTTGTACAGCCACTAAGGAAGTCAGTATGGCAGCTCCTCAGGAAGATGGGAATCAATCTCCCTCAAGATCCAGCTGTACTATTCTTGGGCAGATACCCAAAGGTTGCTTCATCCTACCAGGGAGACACTTGCTCAAACAGGTTCATTGTTATTCATAATAGCCAGAAATTGGCAACAACCTAGATGTCCCTAAAGATGAGAATGGTAAAAGAAAATATGGCAGATTTACACCATGGATTATTACTCATTACTGTTAAAAAAAGAAAATCCCTCCTCCTGACCCCCAGCTTTCCTCCTCCAACCAACCTCCCATTCCCACATCCTCCAAGGCAAGGTCTCCCATGGGGAGTCAGCAGAGCCTGGTATATTCAGTTGAGGCTGTGGTTAGTATGTAAAATGAATAGAAAATTTAATAAAATAAATCAAAAAAGTAAGAAGAATATCTGGGCAAAAAATAAGTAAATAAATAAAATCATGAAATTTGAAGGTAAATGGATGGAGCTAGAAAGAAGTCATCCCGAGTGAGGTTACTCTGACCCAAACAGAGAAATATGGTATGTATTCATCTACATGTGGATGTTAGTTGATAAATCATTGATAACTAAGCTATAATTTGTATAATCACAGAGACTAGATATAGAGTAGTGACTAAGGGCTATGGATGGCTCAACTTGGAATGGGAAATTGAACAGATATTTATGGATGGACAAGGGCAGGGAACTGGAATGAGAGGATCAAATTGGGATGGTAAGAGAACAGTGGCATAACAGACAGAATATGGGGAGGGATAGCTAAAATTAAAGGTCATTTGAGGGATGGTATGGAAACCTAATACAGTAGAAGCTTCCTGAAATATATACATATATGAAGTTGATCTCAATGAAATTTCAAAATAATGAGAATGGGAGATCCAAGCACCAAGTGGACATCCCTTTTCACTACATGAAGCTTCCTGAACTAGGAATGGGTTACATCTACTTTAGTTATTGACAAAGGAATTACATGGAAACCTCCAGACAGCACACGATATTGCCAAGGCTATTGATTGATCTTCACACACTGATGATAAGGCTCTAATCCTGAAGACAACACCTCCATAACTCATTAAACACAGAAGTAGAGCTGCTGCCTACAGAGAACCTTCACTCCTATTAACTAATGTTCATAATACTGGAAGGTAAATACCAACCCAGCTAATCCTCCCATGAGGTTCCAAACTCAAAGATAAGCACTAAAGAAACCAGAATTGCTAAACATGCAGACTTTTGCTTCAATGAAAGCAAAGGACATTTGTTTTTTCATCCAGAAAGGGGAAAGAGTGGAAGAGCCAGAGAAGATGGAGGACACCAGGAGAGCAAGGTTCTCCAAATCAGCTGAGCAAAACTCTTATGAACTCACAGAGACTGAGGCAGCAAGTGCAGGGCCTTCAGGCATCTACATCAAGTCCTCTGCCTATATATTATAGCATTCAGCTTAGTCTTTTTATGGGACTTCTGAGTGTGTGGACTGGTGGGTATCCGATTCTTGCACCTTCTCTAGGGCTGTTTTCCTTCTGTTGCTTTGCCTTGTCCAATTTCAAGGTGATGGTCTTTGTTTTGTCTTTTTATATATTATTTTGTTATGTTTGGTTGTTATCACTTAGAAGCCTGTTCTTTTCTAATGAGAGGCAGAAAGGGAATAGATCCAGATGGGAGATGAATATGGAGAAGAACTGGGAGGAATAGAGGGAAGAGAAACTGTAATCAGGATATATTGTATGAGAAAAGAAACCATTTTTAATAAAAGGGGAAAATAAAAACATTTTATAAGAAATTATAAAAACAGAACTACTTAGCAAGGCAGTTTCAATATAGGCATACCTAAAGCTTTGTTGCCATTGTCACATGGAAACACTTTTCCAAGATCTTACTGTGTTTAAATGTGTAAATGATAAACCACTTGGTATTAGAATTCAGAAGAAGTTTTAGCCTAGCACGGGCTAACTAAGTTGAACTGAACCCAAATTTCATTTGGACCTCACCTGGGTCAGTTCCCTGATGGCCGTGATGTTTTCAGGGATCCCTGATAGTTACACTGGTGCAATTGTGGCATGATTCTTGTGGGAGTAACCAACCAAGACAGGATTTGATTTCATGCTCACAGCATGAGATGGAACCACACCTAATACTGCCTAGGTTATCCAGGAATCTGAGACTAGATAAGCCATGAACCTAAGAGAAAACCAAATACTACTGTTCTGCTAAAAGAACATAGCAATAACAGACTCCTAATGGCAGTGACTTGATCAAGCATCATCAGAGAAGCTTCTTCATGCAGTAAACAAAAGCAAATGCAGAGACCCACAGCCAAGCAATGCACCAAGAGTGAAGAAATCTTGGAACACTCAACCCAGAATGGGATGTCCCCATTGAATCCCCCGTCTCGGGGCTCAGGGAACTCTGAGAAAGAGGAGGCAGGAAGAGTGTAAGAGCTTTAGAAGATGGAGGACAGTAAGGAAACAAGACCTTGTAAACACAGCATGACCAAGGCAAACATGAATTCAGAGACTGTGACAGCACGCACAAGGTCTACATGGGTCTACACCAGATAGACTCCTAGATTTGGAAGAAGTATACACATGTCCCCATCCCTAACCCAGAAATTATTTCTAATTTATAAACATTTGCAAATAAAAAATTTGTTTTCTTCATGGGAGATTCACTGAGTAAACAAACCACTCTTCAGGGTAGGCTCCATGCCAGACAGTAGTGCCTGCAGAAAATGAACTCAGTGGCATCTTTGGGGGTTCTTTGTCCCCTAATTTTGTGTCAGGGCCTTTTTGTCTGTTTCCTTTTAATCACTTTTAATCCATTGCATACATATTATGTCTTCCTTTTTTTAGATTTTTATAGAATTCCTGTGTTTGTGGACGTGTGTGTCCCTTCATTAATACATATTTCTGTAGCTTTGTTTGGTTTTGTCTCTTTTTCTATTTGTTTGTACTATTCTATTCTGACTTGTTTGTTTCATTTATTTTGTTTTATTACTTTTTCTAAGGAGAGACAAAAAGGGTGTGGTCTGGATGGAAAGTGGGGGTAGGAAGGAAGTGTGAGGGGAAATCATAATCAGATTACAATAGATAAAAAAAAATCCATTTTCAGTAAAAAAAAAGAAAAAGAAAAAAGGAAAAAAGAAAAAAGAAATTATCACATAATGGGTTCAAAAGAGGAAAGGAAGGGGGGGGGGATAACTTATGTTATGACCTGAGTTGGATCTCTAGAACAACATGGTAGAAAAAAAATGAACTAACTTCTGAAACTTTTTCTATGATGTCAACATTTTCTGAGGTGTGTTCATAAGTGTACACACACACACACACACACACACACACTCATACAGAGAGAGACAGAAAGAAGAGATAGGGTGAAAGAATAAATAAATAAGTGAAGTAAAAGAAAGTTAACTTGTCATTTCTCTGGATAATTGATGTAAATTAATGATAGTTGTGCTTGAATAGGTTTCCTTTACTCAAACTGAAAAAGTCTTTGCTAATAGTTATTTCATATTGAGAAAAGACTCACTTTACATTCTTAAAGGACATAACAATTGTACAGTGGCTTTACATACATTTGCAAAGTGAGGTCCTGTTAGGTTTTGTTGATTTATTTTTGGCTGAGTCTCTGTATGTCATCTAGATAGGTCTCCAAATCCGGAACTCTAGTTATCCTCCACCCTCAGCCTGCCCAGAGGTTAAGATATGGATGCAAGACACTGTACCCAACCACTCTCACTTTTATACATCTGGCACACAGTCCAGTATCTGTTAGGAGTCAGAGCAGGGGTGTATGAGATACAGGGCCTCCATTCCAGCTGGAAGAATATTTTCAGCACTGGTGTAGCATAAAATTTCCAACAGGTGGTAAAAATTAAATAAGACTGACTAGAAGCTGTTTTCTCATTATAGCTAAGCTGGTATCTATTAGGTACAGCCAGGACTCAAGGCTGTCTTTTTATTTAAGAAAGTTGTTCTATTGTACATCAAGTCTCAACTATGCAATAGAAATATTTATATTTCATTTTATTGCCTAAGGTTGCTGGAGGGACAAAAACCAGCAATGGATATGAAAGCAGTTATTTTAGTATCAAGTGGAAGGGTTTGTGATGCATTCAAAATAAGCCTGGAGCTTATTTACAAGGAAACTTTGGGAATCCATTCAGTACTTCAAAAGTGTCAAAAGTGAGAAAAGGATTTAATAATATTAATTAACTCATATGACTGTGTGTTCAAAAATGTATTTGATATGATAGTGTTTTATAATAAACAATCTCCAGGTACAAGTTCATCATCTCTATGGTGTGATCATTATCATAGACTGTCCTTCACAGACGAAATTTCAAACTTTCTTTCTGAGGTTTTCCAGTGGCTACAAAAAATGAGTCAGATATTTGAAATCAGCAAATGAAGTCCAGGAACCAGCACCACCAAAGAGCTTGTTAGAAAATGCAATGACCCCCATATCTGCTGATCTTTATCTATTATATCTCAGCAATGATATAACACACATAAGATAAGAATCAAAGGCAACAGCTCTGTTGGTAAAGTGATTGCTACAGGAAACACACACACACACACACCAAAAAAAAACAAAAACAAAAACAAAAAAAACCCGGGAAGCTGAGTCCAGTCTCTAGGGCTCATATTAAATGATGGGGATCATGGCACACTCTTGCAATCCCAGCACCAGGAGGTGGAGACAGGCAGATCTCTGGAATTTGCTGGCCAGCCAGCTTAGTGGAATCAGCAAACTCCAGGCTAGTGAGAGACCCTTTAACCAAACAGCAACAGCAACCAAAAAGAAAACAAAACAAACCCTTCATGGAGAACAAAACATCTGAGGTTGACATGCATGCAAGTGGATATATGTACCCTCCACAAGGACGTGTACACATATAGTGGGGTGGTGTGTGTGTGTGTGTGTGTGTGTGTGTGTGTGTGTGTGACCATTAGAGCATCAGTAAAATTTTAGTTTATTTGGTCAACTTCGTGTCGACCATCTTATCTATTATAGGGAAAAGAGAAATATCCACAGGAATATATATAATATATATATATAATTTACATATATACACAATTATGAGCAATGCACACATATAAAGCATTGAAAGATTTCAACACCCATTCATAACATAAAATAGGGAGCACTCTTCAATTGATTCAAATCATCTTGAAAAATTCTATAGATAACACCCTACAGAAATGCAAAGATTGAATGCTTATCTATAAAATTAAGGGGGGGGGAGAGTAATTATGATATCATTGTTACTACATAAGCTAATAATGGAAATTTAGTGCACATAATAAAAGAACAAAAGAAGTAAAAGGTGCGTGTGTGTGTGTGTGTGTGTGTGTGTGTGTGTGTTTGTGTGTGTGTGTAAGGAAGAAATAGAAATAGAACAGTGTCAGTCTATTAATTACAAGAACATCTATGAAGAAAGTGACAAACCACATAGAATAAAAATCACAAATCTTGCAACAAATCTTAGCCAGGATCAGAAGACAAGTAAATGGAAACAAATTACTAATGTAGAAATAAAAATAAATATAATCACTATTTATGTAAAAGGACCTTTGTATGAAAAATTCCCAGCTAAGTGTTAGTAAAAAAGAAAATGGCGCACTCAAAAAAAATTCTTTCCAGTGGACTTGCTGCCTTCAAGTAACAACAGAAAAAACACTGTTAATGGATTTAAATGTAATAAAATAATTTTGAAATATCATATACCATAAGGATGAGACTCTCAAAAGGAAGTCTGATCAGAGATATGCACATAGTTACTCAATGGTTGGAAAAAGAGCAAATTAAATCTTTCCCATGGAGATTTCATGAAATATGTTTTCTCTGGGTGCCCCATATCCTCTCCTCCTTCTGCGAAAGTCCACGGCAGTGAGACCAATGCTGAAAAGCAAAACTTTTATTTCTCTAGAGGCAATTAATTCTAGCACATAGCTGCCTCAGGTCTCCCTTCTTCTTCCCTTTCCACACACCAGAGCATCCATTTGCTGAAATTCACAAAGGATTTCCAGAAGGTGACAGCACAGTCTAATTTAAAAATCCCTTATAGTTATATTTTCTGACTACCAACATTCTCTAAACTTTTCACTACAGTTTTACTTAAAATTCTTATAAACCACACAAATATGAAAACTGTGAGCCAGGATATCACTTGTCTTGCACAAAGTAAGCATGCCTTAGCTCTCTCATCTGCTTTACCCCAAGCTCACAGAGTTTAGAACACAATCCTGGATACCACACTTCCAGTGCTGTGTATTGGTGTGATTTCTATCACTGTTTTCCTTACTACCCACCCTCTCTATCACAAAGCCCAGAATTGAGGAGTTCTCTAGTCACATCTCAGCAGCACTAATAACACAGAAGGAGCATAGACATCTCACCTTGGAGACCTAGTCTGGAAGGAGGGAAGTCTTAGACAAAGAGCACCTTTCTCCAGCACACACTGATTGAACAGATCTCCTGCATCCTTAGTGACCTGGAAGAGTCTCCTAATTTTATTTCAGGTATAACCATCACCTTAATGGACAACAACTTCTCTTATCACATCTTCAGTCTTCCAAATAGAATGTTAGGCTTTCCTTTGTCAATTACATTTTTTAATTCCATGATTTTCTTATTAGTTAAAATGATCTTGACCCAATTATTTCCATCTATTTCCTAGTCTTCTCTATTTTGTACAGAATCTTCTTTAGAATACATTATATCAACCATGATTTTAAATTATATCAAATATACTTTGCCTTAAATTCTAGAAATCTTAAATACTTATTCCTATTTATTCCATAAAATTTCTCTATTTCTCTCTCTGTGTGTCCTTCTCTAATAAATTATTTCACAAAATTTCATTCTGTGCCCCAAACTGTCCTCAATTTCACTGGCTTCCTACCTTTCCTGAGTTCTGACACTACCACCATGTCCCACCACTTCCAAGTATTTTTGTGATTTTCCTCAGTGCTAGGGATCAAATCAAGGGCTCACATGAGAAGCAAGACTGTACCATGAAGTGTCCTCCTCAGCCTTCATCTGTGTCTATTAAGAACTTGATAAAATTAATTAATCTTATAATTGAGTAATATTCCATTTTAATGGGGTGTCATAATTTGTTCTACTTTCTTACCATAAGATGTCTGGGTGCTTCTTTTCTTTTAATCTTAATTTTTCTTTTGAGATTAGAATTTAATTACAGCATTTTTCCCTTACCTTTCATCCCTCCATATACTCTCATATATCCCTTTCATCACTCCTTCAAATTCAAGACTTTTTTCACTAATTATTATTATACACATATGTATTTTGTTTTTTATACACACACAAACATACATATATTCTTAAATATAACCTGTTCACTCTGCATAATGTTACTTGCATGTATGTTTTCAGGACTGACTATTTGGCACTGGACAACCAATGATTATGAGTAAGCATACTCTTTTAATGAATTCAACAAATATCTAGGAATATGAATACTAGAAAATACAACTTTTAATATTTTTCTTTAATGCTATATATTTTTTGTGAGTTACATTTCATAAAGCTTATTGTGCTCTGCAAAACCCAACACTGATGTCTCAGAAAATCTACTGTAGGAAGTGCTTTTCTAGGCTAAGCTTCTGCCTCCCCAGTGCCTCCAACTGGGCACCAAGGCTTCCTAGGATGATTGCATCACTTGACTTTGCTGGCTACTTTTGCAGATCAAACTCCAAGGTCCTTTGCAGAATCTCTTTTTTGGGAGATTAAAGGAGGCAGCAATTTTTTCTGGCATTACAGGGTAATAACCTTAGGTTTTCAGAAGGCTGGTACACTACACCAGGTCTCGGCAGGGCATACACAGCTCTTTATGGAGTCCACTCAACTTGATCTTTTATAAAGCTCAAATTTCTTCAAGTGTGGAGCCACACCCCTAATTGACCACAGTTTCTCTGTGTAGCTTTGGAGCCTGTCCTGGAACTCACTCTGTAGCCCAGGCTGGCCTCGAACTCACTAATCCGCCTGCTTCTACCTCACAAGTGCTGGGATTAAAGGCGTGCACCACTACCGCCCGGAATGAATTCAGCAAATATCTAGGAGTATGAAGACTAGAAAATACAGCTTTTAAAAGAAGAAAATTATATAAAGTTAAAAGAACAAATAGATTGTTCTATCTTCCCAAACCAATGCCCACAAGTCCATCCCAAAGCTGTCACTGCAAATTTGTGATTTTCAAAGAGGAGCGATAACATCAACATAGTCTGTTTCCACTTGTTGTTTTGAGTTTTCAGTTACCAAAGGGTCATGGTCTTATTGTTCTTCATGTTCATTTGCACAGCTCTACTCATTCTTCCCAGTGTGAAGAATATGTATTTGAGTAAGAGCTAAAGCAGGAGTCACTAGATTCCTTTCATGATGAATGCAGTGAATGCTTGGTCCCTCAGACTTCCGGTCTGAACATTTTTAACAACGCTAACACACAGCTTTATGCTTATAGGTATCATAGGTATCAACTCCTATGTTTTAAATTATGGACATCACCACCTGAATAACGAGGTACGTAGTCCTCAGTCAAAAGCTGTTTTCTGACTCATTTCCAAAAATTTACCTCAAACTATGGTGAAGTTTTATGCAGGGGAATCTACTGTTTTAAAACCTGGACATATTTAAGGAGATCCTCAATGTGGAGAGGTCAGCATTAAAAAATAGATGAATTTAGACAAGCTGTCTTTGTTATATTAAAATCTATAGGTAAGCTTGTTTAGAAAAAGCTATTATCAATGAAATACAGATTTTCCTTCCCTGAGCTGTATAGCTCTTTTAAATTGAGTTTTTAAAGAAAACGATATACTAAATCTGCTATGGTTGAACTGTGTCCTATCAGTGTTCCCGTACTAAAGCCCTAAGGTACAAAAATCTCAAAATTTGACTATCTTCTGAAATAAGATGGCTAATGAAGTGTTAATGAGGCTAGTAGTGTGAGCTGTTGTCCAATTTATTTAGTGTCTGCACAAAGGATAAGATGTGGTTGGCCAGATCTTCCCCTGGGTACCACAGAGGCAGGAGAATGAGGGCCACAGATTGAGGCAGCTGTCTACAAGATAAGGAACAAGGCCTGCTGAGACAGAAATCCTGGCACATCTTTCCCTTTGATTTCCAGCCTTCCAAACTGTGGGAAAATAACTCCCTCTTGAAAACATGGGCAGTTATTTAGTCAGGAAAAGAGATATTTCCATTATCTTATGTCCAACTCTAAATGAAGTCTTTAAGTAAGTAACTTCTTTAAAGAAAGGGCCAAGTTTTCATTGATGGATAAGACCAGAACCATCCTTCATGCGTCTTCCAAAGAATTTGTTCTAAAATTACAGATCCTCACAGCAGGAGACAACTGTAGGTGTTATTAACTTAGTGTCTTAGTGAAACCAACCTAGGTATCTCCATGAATCATCAACATTTAAACAGGAATACCTACACTGTGAGCTTAAAATTACCTCTCAACATCCACCTGCCCCACCTATTTCCGTTCCCTCGCTTTAATGCCCTGTGACTGTGTGGCATATTTTGCCAAACAAAAGAATGTTATACACCCCATCAAATCACAGGTTGAGACACTCCATATTTTCCTCCTCTCTTGCTGTGATTGCGCTGTTGAAAAGTTTCCTGTCTCAGATGAAAGATGTTTTACTGAATGAGGAATGATGTCATTTGTGGGCTTGCTTTATAATTTGGTAAGAGAAATAAATACATGTTGGCTTAAGGAACTGAGACTTGGTGTTGATAGTTACTGAAGTCGTTGGTAGTTATTGCAGTCAATTTGATCAATGAATTAATCTACTAGAATTATAAAATAATAAAAATGTTAAGGACTGGCTAATGCTTAGTGAGTACTAAAACAATAAAAACCATTTACTAGGGAAAAAGAAGACTACAAAGAAAAAAAATTAGTAAAAATAAAATCCTCTAGAAAATGCAAAATAAAATTGAGTCAGATAAGATAATACCTAAAAATTATTCAATTGAGTTCTAAATAAATTGCCTGCAACAATCATGGAAAACCATCGGGAATACTAAGTTGAACTCAATACTGTTTTGACAATAAAATCAATAAATACCTTTTTCCTTTTAATGAAAATAGGATTTTTTTTTCCTCACACAATATATCCTCATTATGGATTACCCTCTCTCTACTTCTCCCAGTTCCTCCCCACCTGCCCTCCTATCTAGACCCACTCCCTTTCTGTCTCCCATTAGAAAACAAACACTCTTCTACAGGATAAAAATAAAACAAAATATAATAACATAAAACAAATCTATCATGTCAGAATTGGACAGGACAAACAAACTGAAGGAAAAGAGCCCATGAAAAGGTACAAAAACGAGAGATCCTCTTTTTCACACACTCAGGAACCCCATAAAAACACCAAACTGGAATCCATAATATCTATATAGAGGACCTGACAGGTCCTGTGCATGCGGCCTCAACTTGGACCATGTTGACTTAGAGGCCTTGTTTGTTTGGTGTGTTCCATCTCCCCCACAATCAGCTGAACCCCTGGGTTACACTCTTTCTGCTTCCTCTTCCATAGGATTTCCTGAGCTCTGAAAGAAGGGATTTGATGGAGATATCCAGTTTAGGCCTCTCATTCACTGCAAAATGTCTGGCTGTGGGTCTCTGTCTTTGTTTCTATCTGCTGTAAGAGGAAGTTTTTTTTTTTTTTTTTTTTTTTTTTTTTTTTATGATGGCTGAGCAGGGCACTGATTATTTTGTCTTTCTGAGTCTTGGTTACTTCACCCAAGATAATTTTATTCTAGTTCCATCTATTTACCTGCAGATTCATGATTTTATTTTTTTAATGGCTGAGTAATACTCCATTGTATAAATATACCACATTTTCTTTATCTGTTCTTTCATTGAGGGATATCTAGGTGAAAGGCCATTGTAAGGGAAACAAGGCCCCCCCCACTAGCTCTGCTAATTGCAGATTCAGTGGGAAATACTGCACTCTGCCCCCATGCCCCATATCAGAAAAGTTAGCCCACCATGCTGTGCTAACAGGATGCTTGCCAAATAACCCCTGGGGTTGTGTTTGCAAGATAAATTGCTTAAGAAGAATGCTTGCCAAATAACCCCTTGCTAGATAAGCTTGGAATTCGTTTACCTACCCAGACTCTGAGAAAAGACCGTGGAGACATCTGGCGTCTAGATGTCTACACTCTGGGTGACCCCACTCCCCTGCCCTGGTAGAACTGCCTCATAAAAGGCCTATGAGCCTTAAACTCGGGGTCACCAGCTACTCCTCGCGCTGGTGTCCCACGAGCTCGTGTTAAAGTAAAGCTTCATTTGTGACCCGATATCGGAGTGAAGCTCTCTGTTTTGTACCGACCCTAACATCTGGAGGTCCCACCGAGATTGATAAGGACGGTGGTGAGTCGGCAGGGAAGCAGCTGTTCAAGCAGCCCGTGAGGACCCTTGGATGGTGGGGGACAGACGTGTCCTGAACCCACAGGCTGCAGCTCTGGAGGATGCTCTGGAGTGTGGGGACCTTGAGACAGGGTCCATCTGATTCCCTTTTGTCTAGGAGATTTTTCAGACGGCCCGGGCCAATAGACAATCTTTTGGCTTCATTTTCCCTACCATTTTGCCGGCTTGTCTTGTTTGTGCGTTGTGTCTCTATCTTTGTGTCCTTCTGTGTCAGTTTCGACTTGTTTGGAATGGGACAGTCGGCTGCCAAGTCTGCCTCCACCCTTTTGTCCCTAACCCTCTCTCATTGGTCGGCAGTGATGGACCGCGCATTGAACCTGGCGGTTCAGATGAGGAAAGGAAAGTGACAGACTTTCTGTTCGTCTGAATGGCCCACCTTCGGAGTCGGGTGGCCAGTAGATGGTACTTTTGATCTTAATATAATCAGAACAGTCAAACAAAAAATCTTCATTCCAGGTTCACATGGGCATCCGGACCAACAAGCCTACATCTGGGTCTGGGAAGATTTAATGATAAACCCGCCTAAGTGGGTCCGGTCATTTCAGGTCGGCCCATCTGCACCACCTACTGATTATACCTCTCTCCTTCTAACCAAAACCTCTGATTTGCCTAAATCTTCCCCTCTCCCATTGATCCCGACACCTGCACCCCTGCCAGAGTCTCAGGCTGATCTCATTTCTCTTGACCTAGACCCCCCCACCGCCTTACAGATCACCGCCGCCACCAGCGGTGGCAGGATCCGGACCGGCCCCGGTCTCCCCTTCGGGGCCTGCACAGGGCACCCACCAGAGAAGGGCACACCCTCATGATGAGGCGCCCAACGTGGAATCCAAATACTCCGGAAGGTAGGGAGCATCTGTCCCTCTATCGCCAGACTCTAATGGCGGGTCTCCATACGGCGGCCAGAAGGCCCACTAATTTGGCTAAGGTAGATAAGGTTCTCCAATGGCCTGACGAAACCCCCTCTGCCTTCCTTGAAAGGCTCATGGAAACATACAGGAGGTATACGCCTTTCGATCCACAGTCTGAAGAACAGAAGGGCAGTCAGCTGCAGACATAAGATGCAAATTACAGAGATTAGATGGTTTGCAGGAACTGAGTTTGAGAGATTTAGTCAAGGAAGCAGAAAAGGTTTATTATATAAAAAAAACTAGGTTAAACAAAAAAAAAAAAAAAAAAGACGAAGCCGGTCAGTCTTGGCCCTTGACGACTGAGGAAGTCAGGGTTCGGACCCCCTCCCCGAACTCCGGGTAACGTTTGAAATGGAGGGGACCCCAATGGACTTTGAGGTGGACACGGGGGCAGTCTATTCAGCCATCAAGCATCCACTAGGCCCTCTGTCTACCCGAAAGTCACTGGTCCAAGGAACAAATGGAAGCAGAGAGAGACCCTGGACCACTCAGAGAACAGTCAACTTGGGGAAAGAACTCCCAGCAACAGAGAAATATCGGCTGTATGGGACCACCATCCCTGCGGCCCAACTGACTATGGTCCCCACAGGAATGAAAAATAAAAAATGGACCCACAGGTTCCCAGAGGCTTGGGCAGAGATGGGGGGGACCTGGACTGGCAGTAGAACAGCCACCCATTGTGGTCACCTTAAAACCCACAGCAGTTCTGGCTCGGGAAAAGAACCCCTTTGTCTGGCAAGAGAAACACCAGACAGCGTTCGAGACGCTAAAGAAGACACTCCTGTCGGCACCTGCCCTCGCCCTTCCTGATGTGAGTAAGCCCTTCACCCTATACCTCCATGAGAAAAAGGGGGTGGCGGTTGGTGTACTAGCGCAAGCTCTCGGACCCTGAAAAAGGCCCGTTGCCTTCTTATCCAAACGACTCCACCCAGTGGCTAGAGGGTGGCCCACTTGCCTCCAGGCAATGACAACAGTGGCTACTTTGATGAGAGATGCGGACAAATTAACTTTGGGACAGCATCTGACTGTTATAGCTCCCCATGCATTGGAGAGCATTGTCCGCCAGCCACCTGACCGATGGCTTAGCAATTCTCAGGCCACATATTATCAGACGACTCTTCTGGACCGGGACCGCATCACCTTCGGGGCCCCAGCTGTCTTAAACCCGGCCACCCTCCTCCCAATTGCTGAACAAGGAGAGGAAGGGATGCCGGTTCACGACTGTGGTGCCATTCTGGCGGAAAAAACCGGGGTCCGGACAGATTTAACGGACCAACCGCTGGCCAACCCTGACCTGATATGGTGTACAGATGGCAGCAGTTTCCTAAATGAGGGCCAGCGGAGAGCGGGAGCGGCAGTAATGGACAAAAATAAGGTCATCTGGTCTAGCAGCCTCCCAGAGGGAACCTTGGCTCAAAAAGCCGAATTGATTGCGCTCACCCAAGCACTTACCATGGCAGCCGGTAAACTGGCTACCATCTACACAGACAGCCGGTATGCATTTGCAACTGCGCATGTACATGGGGCCATATACAGGGAGAGGGGACTATTAACTTCAGCCAAAAAAAAAAATTAAAAAAAAAAAAATAAGGCCCTATTAGAGACTATAATGTTACCCCAAGAGATGGCCATCGTACATTGCCCTGGACACCAAAAAGGAGACTCCCCAGTGGCCGTGGGAAACAGGAAGGCCGATCAAGAGGCAAAGGAGGCTGCCCTCCGGGATCCAAGGAGCCTGGCCTTTCACGCCTCAACTCCGGAGGATTCAGCTCCTGAAGAGGCTCCACCCCCGGAACTTCTGAAAGACACTCTGGAAAGGATCCACAAATTAACCCATCTGGGCAGCAGAAAATCGATCCAGCTGACTACAAAAGATAAGACCCTCTCCCCATCTAAAAAGAAACAAATGGCAAAAAAAAGATGGTAGCTGCTTGCTGGGCCGGCCAGCAGGTAAATACATATCCTGGAAAACTGGCCCCCGGAAAAAGGCTACGAGGAACCCGCCCTGGCCAGCATTGAGAAGCAGACTTCACCAAGGTAAAGCCAGCTAAGTATGGCCTAAAGTACCTACTAATGTTTATAGATACCTTTACAGGATGGGTAAAAGCCTACCCCACCAAAAAGGAGACTGCAGCAATAGTTGCTAAGAAAATCCTGGAAGAAATCTTCCCAAGATTTGGACTGCCTCAGGTAATTGGGTCAGATAATGGACCAGCGTTCATGGCCCAGGTAAGTCAGGGACTGACAAAAATACTGGGGATTGATTAAAAATTACATTATATCTATAGACCCCAGAGCTCAGGACAGGAGAACAATTAAGGAGACCTTAACCAAATTGACCATGGAGACTGGCTCTAGAGATTGGACAATGCTCCTACCGTATGCCCTCTTTAGAGCTAGAAATACCCCTTCCTTCATGGGTCTTACCCCCTTTGAACTGCTCCTTGGGTGTGCACCCCCAGTTAAGAACCTAACCCTCCAGCAAAGAGAAATCATGCCTTCCCCTCTGTATGACAGGCTGCAAGCCTTAGCATCTGTCCAGCATACACTATGGAAGCAACTGTCCGCTGCATACCAACCCGGCGGGGACAGTGCTGCCCATCAGTTCCACATGGGGGACTTCGTATACGTCCGCAGACACCAGCATCAGACTTTAGAACCCCGGTGAAAGGGACCATACCAAGTCTTGCTGACCACTCCAACGGCGGTCAAGGTGGACGGGATTGCTGCCTGGATTCATGCCTCCCACCTCAAGCCAGCCAAAATGCCAGAAGACTCCTGGACTGCGGAACGGACTGACAATCCTCTTAAGCTTCGGATTCGTCGCCAGTGCGACCGCAAGTAGCCCACATCAACCAGTGTCCCAGACTTGGCAGGTTATATCAGGCCAAGGAAAAATTATATAAAAATTACCTCTAATCAGCACCCACTATGGGGCTGATGGCCTGACTTGCACCCAGACAGACCTCTGCCAACTACATTATTGTCTGTCAGCCCTCACAGGACCACTTATTATATTAATTCTTATCCTCATAATTGGACCATGTATCCTCAATCAAATTTCGGCTCTTGTACGATCCCAGGTAAATGGGGTTAAGATGATGGTCCTGAGGCAACAGTACCAGCCGGTATCTGGCAGTGGCCTTTAGGATTAAAGGCCGGCACAAGAGAAAGGGAGGAATGAAAGGCCATTGTAAGGGAAACAAGGCCCCCCCCCACTAGCTCTGCTAATTGCAGATTCAGTGGGAAATACTGCACTCTGCCCCCATGCCCCATATCAGAAAAGTTAGCCCACCATGCTGTGCTAACAGGATGCTTGCCATTTAACCGCTGGGGTTGTGTTTGCAAGATAAATTGCTTAAGAAGAATGCTTGCCAAATAACCCCTTGCTAGATAAGCTTGGAATTCGTTTACCTACCCAGACTCTGAGAAAAGACTGTGGAGACATCTGGCGTCTAGATGTCTACACTCTGGGTGACCCCACTCCCCTGCCCTGGTAGAACTGCCTCATAAAAGGCCTGTGAGCCTTAAACTCGGGGTCACCAGCTACTCCTCGTGCTGGTGACCCACGAGCTCCTATACTGGATCAATCTTATGTAGCCCAGTGTGGCCTTGAACTCACAGAGATCCAGACATATCTCTGCCTCCCAAGTGATAGGATTAAGTGTGTGCCACACTGCCTGACCTCTATTTCTAATCTAGTGGCTGGCTCTGTCTTCTGATCTTCAGGCAAATTTATTAGGGTACACAATACATTACCACACCAAATAATTTCCTGTAGTCTTGGTAAGCATTCCAGGTGTTGTATGTATGTGTTGCTAGTCTTATCTATAAAATATAAAAGTAAATCCAGCTTACAATGATTCACTTCCAGGAGCCAGGAGTCAGAATTAGGTTTGTCCAACCTCAAATCTTACCTTATCTTTCTTGAAGTGTATTGCCCTGTGGAGAAATAGTGTCAACTGCCTAAGGAAATAGTCACACATGTTTGGTTATCCTTAGTTCAACAGTGACCTCAATTAGAATAAGCCTCTGCAGAATTGTGATGGAATTGTGATGGCCACTCCACACCTGCATCTGAAAGTCCTATTTATTTATTTATTTATTTATTTATTTATTTATTTATTTATTTATTTATTTATATCTGATCCTGGTAACTCTTGCCCTCCCAAGCATATAGATACTCTGAACGACTCCATCATAATTCAGCAGTATTCTCAATACCTTTTAAACAAATACCAATAGCAAATTTATTTCTCTGTTCAAACTGTTATAAGCCTTCATAAATTTCTTTAGAAAATAGGTAAGCTAAAACTAGATAAATAGATGACAGGAGATTAGAGAGAGATAAATGATTAGGTTGATAAATAACTGATGATAGTCAGGTAGCTAGATGATAAAAATGTAGTAAATGATACATAGGCAGAACAAAAGAATGAATTAATGGCTGAGAGAATAGGTGAAAAGAGGGTTGCAGAAACAAGCATTTTTTATTGCGACTACCTCTTATGCATATGTATGTCAGTGTTGGGTTCATCGCTGAAGACTGATGATAGCAGATCAGATAAATTATGACTCCAATAGCACTGATGTGGTTTTATCATCTTCACATACTTTATCACTCATGCAGAGAATTATCTACTAATGTGCAGCACTGTGATAAGAACTGAGTGTACTATAAGGAAGCTTGGAGGCTGCATAGGAATGACTGACATCTGCCTCCTCTACAATTGTGGCAGGCTGTGCTCTGCCAAAGCAGATAAAATAGATCCTTCCTTTGCATGGGCCTCTTCCTAGAATCTATGCAATACTATTTTGATAATTTATATCCAACTTGTTTTAAAATATGCTTCCAAAGAGTTTATACTCCAGGTACCACCCAGAATAATACTGCCAACAAACATGTGAAATTGAAATTAGAAGGTATAGATATGAGTAGAACCCTTTTGTGATACTTTTTCATAACATCTACTAAATGTTTTCTGCTCTATATACCAAATTGATGAAAGAAATAGTATTCATAATAATACAACTGGGAATAACAAAAATGTCTTCTCAATATAAGGTAAGAAAACAAATACTATATTCACTGCAATAAAACCAGCAAATTACAAGCAAATATTGCTGTGAGATGGTCTTTCTTTATGCTGTGAATACGTGTTGCTACCACTGGTTAATAAAGAAGCTGCCTTGTTCTATGGCAAGACAGGTGGGAAATCAAAGAGAGAGACAGAGAAAAGAAGGGTGGAGTAAGGGCAGCCATTCAGCCACCCAAGGAGCAAGATGCCAACAGACCAGTAATGACATGGCTACGTGGCAAAATATAGATTAGTAGAAAATGGTTAATTTAGGATGAAAGAGCTAGTTAATAATAAGCCTGAGCCATAGACCAAACAGTTTGTAATTAATATAAACCTCTGTGTGTTTACTTGGAACTGATCAACTGCAGAACATAAGAAAACATCCAGCTACAAAATTAGAAACATGCATAGAGTTTTACAAATGCAGCATTGAGCCATTGAAGGCATAGAATGTTTATCAAAGATTTCATTCATATCAAGCCTAAAGTCACTGAACCTAATTTAAAAAAAAAAAAAAATTGTTAGAAGTCAGGAGAGTATCCACAACTGGAGGAAGCAGTGGTGAGACAGGGGTCTAGAAAGATTTTAGGGAGGTTCACAAAATTTCTTTTCATTCTGTCTCTAGCAGCAAGGCTTCTTCATTTGTGCATTTTAAAAATAGCATAAACTTAGAATTTGTTTTTATTTTCACCTTTGTGAAAATAGCTGAATAACTTTTAAAGAGTATTGTCAAATTCTTAACAGATAAACAGATAAACAGAGAATGGAGCTAATATGATAATAAGACCAAGGAAAAATGTAAATAAGAGATTTAAACAGTAGGTTTGATATACAACACTGCTGTATTTATCTACTGTAGTTCTGTAACATAGAACAAAGTGTGTTTACTATAGGGACATATTTCTACAAGATACTGTGATGTTAGAAGAGGACTTTGGGAAACTGACAAATGGCAGAAGAAAAAGTTAAACTTTGACCTGACTGAGACTCTGAACCCACTACATGAGGCAGGCTAGCCCCCTCAAATCATGTGTGGTCTTCAGAGTCTGTACCAGACCACTGGTACAGGTTAACCTCCTCTAATCATGTGTGCTACTTGAGATGTGTCTGAGAGGCACTCCTATCTGACCTGATGCCTAAGTTATAGGAATGAAACAGCAGGATGAACAGATTCCATCAATCCCCAAATGTTCATTTCTGTATTGTAGAATTTCCTGTCATCTCAGAACAAAGAAGGTGATTGAGTGTCTTAGTTAAGGTTTTTATTGTTGTAAAGAGACACTATGGCCAAGGCAACTCTTATAAAAGAAACCATTTAATTGAGGTGGCTTGCTTACAGTTCATTCCATTGTCATCATGGGCAGGACATGGTGGCATGCAAGTAGACATGGTTTTGGAAAAGCAGTTGAAAGGTCTACATCCCATAGGCAACAGGAAGTGGTTTTGGTGTCACACTGAGGGAAGCTTGAGCAAAAGAGAACTAAAAGCCCACCCCCACAGTGACACATTTCCTACTCTGACCACACCACAGCTCCTAATGGTACCACTCCCTTTGGGGGTCATTTTCTTTCAAACCACCACAGCGAATACCTTCTCTTAACTTGAGCTGTGGATTATAGAAGTACAGTAAAGAGGAAATGACTGCACAGTTTTGCAAATTATGGGATTAGATTACTGACATGGCTATATGTGGATCTAGAAATTTGGGGGAACCATGTGTCTCAGTCTATTCTTTCAGAACTTGATTGGTCACATCTGAGAAAATCTAGTCTCTTTCTCTACATATCTGTGAACAGCTTACAAATTTTTCAATCTTTACTAAGTGTCTTAGTGTTCTTGATGTGAAGAAAGGACATGACTATTATAAAGAAAAGCATTTAATTGGGGCTTGCTTATAGTTTCAGAGGTTTAGTCCATCCATTTTCATCACGATGGGAAAAATGATGGCATGCAGGCAGACTTGGTGCTGGAGAAGTAGCTGAGAGTTCTAAATCCAGATCTGCAGATAGACTGGCTTGGACTTTTGATATCCTGAAGCACACCCCAGTGGTATACTTCTTCCAACAAGGCCACACTCACTTCAAGGTCACACCTCCTAAACCTTTTCAAATAGTGACACTCCCTGATGGCCAAGCATTCAAATATATGAACTTATGAGGAGCCATTCTTATTCAAACTACCACAGTAAGACTAACAGACAATCTCTAAAGATCTCCTTTGTAACAAGGGCTACTTCATAAGAGATTTTACTTTAATTCCCTCTAAGAATTCTCTGTTGTATCTTTAAATTACCATATGAATCATATGAATTCAGGGATCAGCACAAGAAGAGAATGGAAGTACTAATGAGGTAGACTTCACAAAGGTAAGGTGGGGGGCTCTTAAGTGCAGTGATACACTCAGAAAAACATCATTGATCTTCAAACTAAGAGATGGAGGAATCGGTTTAAATGAAGCCATGGGATTCAAACACTAACACACACACATGAATACAGAGACACAGAGATATAGAGAGACATAGGCAGAAGACACATACACACACACACACACACACAGAGAGAGAGAGAGAGAGAGAGAGAGAGAGAGAGAGAGAGAGAGAGAGAGAAATATTGTAAGGAAAATGCTAAGGTTTGGTTTCCAACATTGTCACAAAGCAAAGCCATTCCTGCTTTTGCCCTCTATATCACCATCTATCTATAGGGAGTAATGTCACTGTGGGCTGCTGAGTCTCTTGTTCACAGAGGGAGAAAATTAAATGGGAACCTATCACCTATCTAAAATTGTTAAAGCTTT
The DNA here is from genome assembly GCF_903995425.1 of Onychomys torridus. Taxonomy (NCBI): domain Eukaryota; kingdom Metazoa; phylum Chordata; class Mammalia; order Rodentia; family Cricetidae; genus Onychomys; species Onychomys torridus. The sequence goes on along the minus strand of NC_050449.1, from coordinate 12,772,491 downwards.
AGGGAAAGGTACCCAGGCCTTGAAAACAGAAGGGTTTATTTATGACAGTGTATCAGCAATCAGAATGTAAATGGTTATTATCTGATTTAGGAGCTCATTGCAACATGAATTGCTGGGTTGATGGACAGGCAGAACTAACATTTTGTCAAGCTTTATGATATATCCTGTGAGAGATCAGTTTCTTTGTTTTTTAATTTATTTCCAAGAAATATTCATGAATACTCACATATTTTGGGTGCAAATAATTCCTTTTTTAAAAGTGAACAAGTAAGTTAGTGCAAGTCTAGAAAGTTCATCCTATGCTGATACACAAACCCATTAGTGCCCACTAAGATCAAGGCTAAGCAACTTTGACAAACATGCAGCTGAAAGACCCCGAGAGTTAGCTAGTGGAATTTGGATAAGTACTTAACTGCTACTTCTTAGGTGTCTCCTATTTGTTCAGTTTATTTGAACCTTCAGGAAGATACATCTTTTCATTCAAATTAAGCAAGGTCAAATTCATAGTGTCAAGATCAAATTTATAGTGAAAAATCAGAATCTAGAAGGGGGAATAAAACTAAATAATTTATTTTAGGAGAGCTGCTGAAAGACCCCCGGCACCCCTATAGGAATGCTATGTTTGCAAGGCTTATAAGGGAACAAAAGACAGTTCCAGGAAATAGAATGGCCCCACCGCAGCCCAGATCGCCGATAAGCATTGCCCTGTTGTGCAAACCCCCTAGCTTGTGAGGCACGTAGGGGAACAAAGGAATTCAGCTAGAAGGCAACCAGAGCAGCTGGAATTCTAGATAGGGGTTGAGTCGACACACATATCTGGTTACCAAGGAAACCCACAAACCGCCCTGAGCCTGAATCCACGCCCCATTTGATTTATGCTTATATATTCGCGCCTCACGTGAATTGTCCAATCAGAACCATTCGCGCCTTGTTTAAACTATCCAATCAGAACCCTTTGACTAATGCTTTCCCGCGCTTCTTGCTATAAAAACCCATCCCACCAACCCAGAGGCACGCTGGTCTTCCGAGAGGCTTTGTTGCCCCAGGTACCTGTGTTTGAATAAACCTCGTGCTGTTGCATCTGATCGGTGGTCGCTGCGTGCTCATTGAGCCGGGGGTCTCTCCTGAAGGGAGACCTCTCCGGGGGTCTTTCACTGAAGAACATTTTTAGTGTAATTGAATAGCTTTCCTTGCTTATCTAAAAGGGAAGAGTCTATACGTAATATTCAGCCATGATTATAGACAACAACATAATTGTAATACTTGTTGGAGGTACCTCTTCTTTTCTTAAAGCAAATTAGTCAGTCTAAAGACTGACAGTACAAGCAGAAGTTCACACAGCAAACCAAACTCTCTACACTGTAGAGAGACTAGAGTGGGCAAGACCAAAGCACACTGGACCCTATGTTGTGAATTTTGAAGAAGTTTTATGAATACTTATAAAATAGTAGTCATAGTGATAGGTAAATATGACCTTCTCCCCCCTTCCAGTCATGTGTAGTGCCCTGGAACTCCCAAGTTGGGTAATTGCCACCCTGCTTGCCTGACCTTGACGTCCTCACTATGCTGATTCCCTGCCTGTCTCCACCCTCCTGAATGCTTAAGAGAAGTTCTTTGTTTGTGTATCCTGCATTTGGTGTAAACAGCTTAGATGCTAAAATGTAGAATATTCAGCAGCGAACTTCTGCCCTCTGGGGTTCCTCCATTGTGCTGTAAGCCTGTATTTAAGGTTCCCTCCCTTCTTCAATAAATGGCATTCGGCATCCCCTGGCACGAATGACCTGCTGTCTCTTGTCTCTTGTTTTTCGATCCACAGCCCCTGGCTTGGACATGGTAAATGGGTGGTGGTAGCGTGGGCGTTACTGCAACAATGTTGAACTTTCTTTACCTTTTAGGCTACTTTTTCCTATGTTCCTCTAGAAAGACCACACAGGGTTGGTGAGTGTCAAAACTACAGTGGGGGGTGTTTTAAAAATGATATCAGGTCTTCTGAGATGTAGACCCTTTCTTAGTGCTTATATGAGACAATTTGGAAAGAGCCTTGCACCTCACTTTCTAACAGAGGAGGAGCAACCCTACTGTAGCTTCCAGGTTTGAGAGCTAAAGGTCATCAGGAGACCCAGGTACCAACAAACATCTGACTTTCTCCTCAGTTTCCTCATTTCTATCCTGTCGCCTGCACAGTACCATACCTACATTTTATCACATGCCTCTCCTGTGATGAAGAAGCCTCCATTTTACCACAGAGCTGTGCTATTTGTTAACTTCTTGACTATGGACATTTTTTAATTTCTTTGAACTTTATTTGTTTTTTACATAGGAATACCTATACTCTCTTTGAGTGGTTATCTGGTGGTAAATTAAACAGTTAACATAGCAATGAAAATCTGACATTATAATATACATGATTGACACTCACTTTTATTATTGCCTCTTCCCTTTTATTTTATGTATATCCTATATAGGTAGCATTCTTTCTGTTTTAATCCTTTATTGTATGTGTTATGAGGCAAACCCCATGTGGTTGATTGTTAACTTTTCTTTTTTTTTACCAATTTTTAAGATGTCTAGGATATATTTATTGAAAGGAAACAAGTGTCTTCTGAATTCATTTCTCTTACTAAAAACTACCAGAGTGTGACAATGGGCTCTCAGACAAAATTTACAGTTCTAGCAAGTACACTCAAAAGTATGGACATGAACAGGACCTCATCAATATCCTTCCTTCAGAACATTGTCAGGATAACATGAAATAATGTTTGTGAGATGCTTATCTCAGTGGCTGCTGCATCTTAGACACTGAAAGGATGGGTGGGTTTTCTCTTTCTCTTGAGAAGACTTGAAGCCCATTTTCACATCAGCATTTTAATTTTTCATATTGTCTTTCTTCCTGCAGCAGACTTTATCCTATAATCTCAAAGTGGCCTTCTGATAACCATTTATTGAACTCACTCCACTTGTTTTACCATGTGCTCTGAGATGGATCTCTGCTTCCCATCCTAATCCGCTTCCTCTTTGTCCAGGGTAATCTCTGTCTCCCAGTGCATCAATCTACTCCTTCCTGCCTTTCAATGTAGCTGAAGGTTGGACCACTTGGGGTGCTAATACACGCATCATTTTTCATGACTGCTCAATTTGTTTCTTGATTATCTGATTCTCAGACATGTCAGTCTCTGGGTCATATTTACTATTTACTTGAACACATATTCGCTTGAAGTTCTTTTAAAATATCAATCGGGCTGACAACCCGAATGATATTTTAAAAGAACACACTGATTGATTTAGGAAGAAAAAGGCCAAGGTAAATAATAATAGCTTTGTGAGAGTATATTGTTCTTCTTGTGACCTTGGCAATAAGCATACTGCTAGCAAATGATGGATAAACATTACAACAGGAGCTCAGATGCTTAGAGGAACACTTGTGGATGGTGAAGAGGAGTGGGCGTTTAGAGACTGAGAAATCAAGGGGAAAGTGAGGGCTTTCTGTGAGCTCTAACAACTGGCCTCAAAGCGAGAGCCTCATTCCCTTTATATCATTAGGTTTATGACCTCCACTCAACCAATCAATTGCCTGAGTCCCAGCTTCTATGCATTCAAGACTTGATAATATGTGCTTTTTTTTTTTCTTCTTTTCTTTAATTTTTTTTTTTTTTTTTTTTTTCAAGACAAGATTTCTCTATAGCTTTGGAGTCTGTCCTGGACTAGCCCTGTAGACCAGGATGGCCTTGAACTCACAGAGATCCACCTGCCTCTGCCTCCCAAGTGCTGGGATTACAGGCATGTGTCAACACCGCCTGGTGACCTTTTATTTATTTATTTATTTCACAATGATCAGAAAGACTTAATGTTGAAGATGCTGTGACCAACATCCTTAATAAAACATACACATTATACCATAAAAATGTTAGGATAAAATAATTCATCATAAAACTTTAAGGACAACATCTTAACATCACTATTATTAATAATTTTCAGGGGTTATTGTGAGTTGGAATTCATTGTGAGCTAATGTGAATTACAGGTAGGTGATCAAGTTAACTGTGCTGTGTGTTTGGATGCTTGAGAGAAGCTCACAAGGTTATTATTTAGTTCACTTCCAAGTAAAAGTTTCTTGGAACTTAAATAAAACTTCACAGGTAGTAAAAACTTACATGGACATACACACACACACACACACACACACACACACACACAAAAGCATAAACAGAAACACATACTCATGCACACATACATACACTTGCATGTACACATGTACCCATACATACAAACATATAAACACATGTTCACATGCATACACATGCCAGAGAGAGAGAGAGAGAGAGAGAGAAAACCAATGCAGAAAAAACCCAGCCACCATGTACTTTGTATTCTTTTAAATAAAAGGAGATGAAAGTTCTCAATATTCTGTTTGCATTTCTTTATTAATGAAAACCCACCAAGGAGAACCACTATGATAAAAAAAAATATATACATATAAGTATCATAGTGACATGATTTTCAGCTGAGAAAGGGAATCTCAAAGTCTTCTGATGGCATCACATCGTTTTCCACTTCTGTCAGTAAAGGTAAAGAAATACTGTAAATTCGTGTTTCCTAGAACTCAAATGACCATTTGAATGAAAGCTTTTATTTGTGGGGGATGGGGAATGTGTTAGTTATTATGGTGCTCTTACCCTGCGAGGAACACATCCCGAGCACGACAAATCCACAGAAGAGCTGTTTATTAATATAAGATAGGAAGAAACGTGACAGGCCTGTGTGAAGCATGTGAGTGAGGAGAGGAGAGGAGAGGAGGAGAGGAGAGAAGAGAGGAGAGACCTGTGCAAAATGGCGCCAGCTTTTTAAAGAGTGGGCCGTGCATGCGCACAGGACCACATGTGGCTTCCCCCCACATGCACGTAGATTACATGGCCGCGCGCGCTTTACGCAACCATGTAAAGCCACGGAGTCCTAGCCACTCGAGATGTTCTGACCTGCAAATGGCTATTTTGAACTGGAAATAACTAGGCAGTCTTCAGGGAAAGCCCAACTGTGTGGACATGTTGTGATTTCCTATCAAAATGGTTAACTGCTTAAGAACACTTGCTGGTCTTATAGAGGACCACAGTTTGATTCACAGAACCCAGGTAAGGAGTTTCACAAATACCTTAACTCTAGTTCTAATGATTCTGATGCCCTCTGCTGGTCTCCTAAGGTACCTGCACACACACACACACACACACACACACACACACACACACACAAAGATAAACTTTAAAAAGAAAGCTGTTAATTAAAAAAATCTTCATCAATGTTTTTAATTTTTTCTTCAGTGTGTTTTTACAGAAAATTTTAAAGCATTTGTAGAATGTTTAAATGTTTATATTGGGACTCTTAAAGTCTGCTACATACCTGGAGATTATCTTAACCAACTGTGGGTGTTTGAATCTGAGGTGATCTTTTGTATCACATTGATGGCCACTTTGTCTGCTGTGTTTAATGAACTGTGCTCCCTTTGTACGCTGTTCTTTCTTGCTACCTTGTCTCATGGGAAAGTCACATGACATATGGTTCTGAACCAGAGGTTCTTCTGTTCCTTTGGCCTCTTTTATGTCACTCTGTAAATCTCACATTGTATTCCAATCATTTCATCTTAAATATTGGTCTGTTTTATGCTGTCTTCTCAAACTACTCTTTTGTTTTACAAAATTCTGACATAATTTCCCACTTAAGGTTTGGTGTTGGTTCACACAATAGCCTTGTAGAGATTCTAATAAGATTTAGCCTACAAATAAATCATGAAAATCTGATACCTTAATAATAATATTCCCATAACAAATATGAGGCAGCTCTCTATTTGTGCTACATATTAATAAGAGCTCATGTTTTCTCAAGTAGAAATCTTAATACCTCTCTTAAATTATTTCTATACAGTGTATATTCAGAAAATACTTTGATTTCTAGTTATATTATATGGACATTCATTCCATATCAATGGTAATAAATTTCTTTCTCCCCTTCTTAAGACACTATTACTTCACACACTCATGAGTTTTTTTTTTTTTTTTTCCATAAATGTCTGGCTAGCCTTATAGTATAACTTCTGAAACCTGTATACCTAAAATATTTTAGTATGGTTCCATTTTCTAAGTGTGAATATCCATATAAGCCACACCTAAGAATTTCAATATTGCTTCCTATAAAAAGTATCTTAAAGATCAAAAGCAATATTTTATCTTAATTATACTGAATGTGGAGGGTAGGAGTGAGGAGTCACAACTTAGCTTTCTGGGGTAGAAATAACATAGACCACAAAGGTTCAATCAGTCACTCCCCACCTCATAAAACTTTTCCTTAGGTCAAACCTTCACTCTTGTTCTCTGGAAAGAAATGTAATTGGGAAGAGGTATTGTTTAAATTGTAGTTCTCAGTTTTAGGAATTGGGAAAAGGGAGCCTATATAAAAAAATGATGCAATCCATGATTTTCCACCATCTTTTTCTCGGTCCTTCAGAGGCCTAAAATTCTGAGATAGCCAGAGTTTACACTTGGCACCATGTGACTGAGATGTTTGAGATAGCAGGTGTGAAGGCAGGGACAAGCAGTAAGAAAGGAGCAAGCAGATCTGTGTCTGCCTTTAGCTGTTTCACTTAGATTTTCCCAGTAAAATTTGTCAAATTGTATCAACTCATGAGAACTGAAGAAGCCAGGAATTACCAAGAAGTGTTGGAAGATATTTAGTATTCTCGATCTAATATCTATCAGGACCATCAATAATCAGCTAAAAAAAAGTGATGAGAGAATAAACTAAACAACACATCTAAAGCTTAACCTAAGCAGCCTAACATGTAAGAGAATGTGTTTTGTTTTGTGAGTGGAGCCAGCAAAGATCAATCTTTGAAAAGCAGGAAGGGGGGGCCTGGGATGACACACTAGGATTTCAGCAGAGATTTGACCATTTAGATAAAAGGGTAAATTAGATAGGAAAGCCTAAACAAAAGGAAAGGTTGGGTGATGCCTCAGGTGATAACTCCAGGAGGCAGGGACAATAAATACCTACAGCACATGAAGTCCAATAGCAAAAAGCTCAGGGAAGCCTAGGGGCCATTGTCGCATGAATCCTAATTGGTCCTACAATAAAGATCTGCAAACAGATATTGGGGTAAATGCTGAAAGGTCAGAGGAAACAAACCAAAGCCAGTTCTCACCTCACCAACTCCTCAGCCAAAAGGGGAATATCCTGTCTTCATGAATCCTCAGACTGAATGACTGAGTCCTCAGCCTAAAGGGCTTCCAACTCCTGTCTCCTCCTGCCTTATATTCCTTTCTCTGCCTAGTCATATCACTTCTTGTCTCAACTTCCTAGTGCTGAGATTAAAGGCATGTGACTCCCAGGTACTGGGATTAAAGGTGTGTGCCACCACTACTTGTCTCTCTTTCTCTTTTAGACTGGATTAACCTCATAAAGTCCACAGTGGCTTTGAACTCATAGAGATCCCAGAGGGATCTCTGCCTCTGCCTCCCAAGTGCTAGGATTAAAGATGTGTGCCATCACTACTTGGTCTCTATGTTTAATCTTGGGGCTAGCTCTGTCTTCTGATTTTCAGGCAAATTTTATTTGTTAAAAATAACAAATTTTATTTGTTAAAAATAACAAAAAACCATGGCACTGAAGAGTGTAGCTATTTCCTTTTGAGAACCTAGCAGGGACTATGGTGAAGGATAAATGTATTTTTTGTGATTATTTTTTTTCCTAAGGATAACATCTCAAATATACTGCTAAACCAGAAAGTAAGTGACATGGTTAGTTGACAAGAAACACGAGACCAGGTACATTTACACTCATTCACTTTAATCATCTAGTAGTATCTTCATGTATTTGCAGGATTGTTTTGACTTTTTGCTGCCTTCCACGAGCTTTAGAATCTACCCAGGCCTCTCAATTCAGATTTTCTATGCAATGAGCCCACTGCCTATGGTGGGACAACTTACACAGCCTTGGTGCAGGGGGAGGGACTTGGACTTGCCTCAACTGAGTATATCAGGCTCTACTGACTCCCCATGGGAGGCCTTGCCATGGAGGAGGTAGGAATAGGGGTTAGGATCAGAGTGGGGAGGGAAGGCTGGGGGGTGAGAGGAGAGAGAAGAGGGGATCTGAGTTGGTATGAAAATGAATAGAAAATTTCTTAATAAAAAATGCTTAAAACAAAACAAATTTATTTATTTATTTAACAGCCTGGCTGCAGTTTCCCCTCCCTTTTCTCCTCTCAGTCCCTCCCCTATCCCTCCTCTGTTCCCACCATGACCCCTATCCTATCCACTCCTCTGTTTCTGTTTAGGAAAGGGCAGGTCTGTCATGAGTATCAACAAAACATAGAGCTCTGATAAGCAAAGTCTTCTTGTTAGCTCAAGGTCCTATCACTGCGGACAGGGTGTGGCTGAGGAACAGAAGGTGTATTTTACATGAATTAGGTCCTGATCTTTGTATGCAGCACTGAGAAAAAGAAAAGATGAGAAATACTACCACCAAACGTGTAGCTGCATTATTTCCATACACTGGAAATGGCTGACCGAGTTTCTGAACATACAATGATCAGCTTTGTGTTTCCCAAAATAGTTTGTTAATTTACTATTTTTTTCTCCTTTTCCCAAGAAAGTCAGTCATTATTTTCTATTACTAAACATAATTTATAGAACAATCAAGTAATTAAACTCCAAGGAAAACAGAAGTGTAAGCAATTATGGAAAGTGAGAGAAAGTTCAGTAGAACTGAAATTCTTAACCAAAAGAAGTTGCGAAAAGTTGCAATTGCTACTTAGTCTCTCTGGGTCTATGGAATGTAGCATAGTTATCTGGCTTAGTCTTACTGCAACTTGATATGCCATGATTTGCTGATACTCATGAGAGACCTCTCCTTTCGTAAAAAGAAACAGAGGAGTGGATGGGGGAGGGACTTCGAGGAGAGGAGGGAGGGGAAACAACAGCCAGGATGTTAAACAAATAAATTTACTTTTTAAAAAGTTGCAGTTGCATAGAGCATCTGAATTGAGAGGCCTGGGTAGGATCTAAATTTTATCAAAGGCAGCAAAAAGTCAAGACAATCCTGCAAATACACAAAGATACTACTAAATGATTAAAACCTGGATTCCTGAAAGCTCAAAGTAACAGCCATGATGTGCATCTCCCCAGTCTCTCATTTATTGAATCACCTCAACTCAAAAACAACACATGCACTCTACCTTAGTTGTCTACTGATGTAATTGAACAAATACCCAGATGTCACATTTCAGCATGCTCTCTCCAGCCAATTGCTCTAATACAGCAATTCAGTCCTATCCCAACCTCCTCATCTTCATTACCTGGGTTTACTGTTAGATTGACAATCACATAATTATAATTTCAAAATAAATCACTCATTTTAGCATGCCTTGGGTAACTGTGATAAACACTAGGACCAAAAGCAACTTGAGGGAGAAAGGTTCTTTGACTCCCACTTTCTTTTCATAGTCTGTCATTGAGAGAAGTCAGGGTAGTAACTCAACTGGTAAACTGGAATGGGAACTGAATCTGAGGCCACATACTGACACTGCCATTAGCTCTGCTCTGGCTTGCTCAGTGTCCTGGCTAGTCTTATGTCAACTTGACACACAAACTAGAGTCACCTGAAAGGAGGAAACCTTAGTTGAGAAATACCTCCATAAGATCCTGCTGGTGGAAGGCATCTTCTTAGTTAGTGATTGATGGGAGAGGGTCCAGCCCATTGTGGGCGATGCCATCTATGGGCTGGTAGTCCTGGGTTCTATAAGAAAGCAGGCTGAGCAAAGCAGGAGTAGCAAATCAGAAAGCAACACTCCTCCATGGGTTCTTTCTCTGCTTCAGTTTCTGTTCTGACTTTCTTCAGTGATGAACAACAATGTGGAGGTATAAGCTAAGTAAGCCCTTTCCTCTCCAACTTGTTTTTTTGGTCATAGTATTTTATTGCAGCAATAGGAACCCTAACTAAGACACTAAGCTAGCTTTTTTGTTTTTACAGTTCAGGCCTACCTGCCTAGGAATGTCATTGCCTCCTGTAGGTTGAACCCTTCTATATCAATTAACAATCATCAAGAAAATCAGGTTGGGAGGTGTAGGTAGGGGAAGAGTACTGTAAGAGATGACTTGAAAGGGAGACGTTTCAAGGTCAGATAGAAACTTGATGCCAAGGATACTCCAAAGAATCTACAAGGATGACCCCAACTAAGACTCCTAGCAATAGTGGATACTTAGTCTGAACTGGCCATCTTCTGTGATCAGACTGATGAAGACCCCAGTTGACATCAGAGTCTTCATCTAGTAACTGATGGAAACAGATGCAGAGACCCATAGCTAAACATTAGGCTGGTCTTGGGGAATCCTGCTGTAGAGAAGTAAAAAGGGTTGTAGGAGTCAGAGGGGTCAATGACATCACACGAAAACCACATAAACAACTAATTTGCCTTGTAGGAACTCACAGAACCTGAACCAAAACCCAGTGAGCCTGCATAGGACCAACCTTGGCCCTCTCTATATATGTGACAATTATGTAGCTTGGTCTACTTGTGGGACTCCTATTAATGGGAAGAGGGGTTGTCCCTAACACTTTGGCTGGCCCTTGGGAACCTATTCCTCATACTGGATTGCCTTCCCCAGCCTCAAAATACAAGGGGAGGTGCCTAGTTTGACTGCAACTACTTGATATGCCATGCTTTGTTAATACCCGTGGGAGGCCTGCCCCTTTCTGAATAGAAAAAAAGGAGGGGTGGATTGAGGGAGGAGCTAAAGAGGGAGGCGGGGGTAGGGAAGGGGAGGTGAAGAAGAGGGGAAACTGTGTGGTCAGGGTGTAAAATAAATAAAATCAATCAATAAATAAATAAAATCAATTAATAAATAAATGAAAAGAAAATCCCTCAGACATGTCTCCAGGCTAATCTTACTTATTAGTTTATAATAATTATAATTTTTTGAGGTCCTCTCTTTCTCTTTTGACACACACAAACACATCACTGTTAAATGACAACCTTTCATTGTTTCCAATATCTCATGTTACTATTACAATATAAAATACAGTATAAAAGTCTCATGCTTTCTTTAAAAATTCTAATATTAAAAAGTCCAATGTTTCTTTAAAAATCCAAACTCACTTAACTTTCAGCTGCTATAAAATAAAATTTTAAAAAGTGACATGCTTTTTATTCCAAAAGGGAATAACAGAACCACAGTTATAAGAAAATTGAAGTAAAGCCAAGATCTAATAGATAAGAAGCTCAGTGTCTCACACCTGTGAGTCATTCATATCTTCTTTGGGGCTCTAGAGGGCTTGGGCAGTCCCATTTCTTAGGCTCTGCCATCTGCACCACACATGGTTTATCTGTTAAGCTCCTAGGTCATATAAATATATACACACATACATACATTCATACATGTGTACATAAATATGTATATGTATATATGTATATATACATACAAATTTATAGGCTTAAAACTTAATAATTTATATGACTGATATATATTATATTACTTATGTTATATATACACACATTATATATACAATTATAAACAATTTGTGTAGAAATCTAGAATTTGGAGTACACATACTGGTACTGCTTTATAATCATTTACACATCTCTCTGAACACCACCATAAATTCCTAGCTATCTTCCACAATTATTTCTTTAAACTTATGATTGTATTTTTTTAAAATAATGTGATATCTTTAGATGTGTCAGATGCTCTCCTTTTTTATTTTGCCAAACAAATAATTAACATGATTGATAATTTAACAAATGTCATCTGATTTTCAAAGAAAGATATGTGATATGTATAATGAAAAATGTATTTAATTGTAAGGAAAGAGCAGGGGATTCCACAGATACATGGGGTTTAGTGTAGAGTCTAGAGCTGCCCTGCTGGTGCCTGGTGAGTTTCTCTGGGTAGCTGTCCACACTCTGTGAGGATGCTGAGAGGTTAGCATTCAGGTACAAAGAGCTTACTTACCCTGTTGACTAGACATTAACCCTGAGCACTTTTGTTAGAATGACATTTAAATATTCTCAGTAACAAGAAAGCAATTAAATTGATGGCCAACCCACAATGGACCCTGTTGGCTGATGTCCCTGCCATTCTACTTTATGATTTAGGAGAACTGTAGTCAAGGAATATGGGAAGAATGGATGGAAGGGAAACTCAGTAATAAGGGTGTGGCTGTGATTTTTGACCTTTTACTGTTCCTGATTTATTTCTTTGCAGATAAAAAAATAGAATAATCAAAATTTTGTTTTTCTGTGGTTTTAATTTCAGATGAGAGCCCTACATGTATAATGACTTATTGCTCAATCTTTGAGGTCTTGGTGGGTCACCAAGCTGATGAGTAACTACAACATATAAACCTGAGAACTCTAAATGGCTTTCCCTTTTCCCTTTCAGGAAAGCTGGGACTCTTCATGGAGATACTGACTCACACATTAATTACATTTTCAGTGCACTGGGCTGGCTGCTGCTAGTCAAGAAATGCTGTATGCTCTTCAGTACTACTTAAAAAGCAAAATCAATGTATTTGTTCTCTCCACTGCTTTTAGTAAAGACTAAGAGATCAAACTGAAGGCTGCTGCTTCCTAATGAGACATGATGAGGTCCTGAACTCCATAAGACCCTGTCCACACCTTGATGAGGGAGAATGTTTATGTTGAACTGTTTTCAGCATTATTTAAGAAGTCCTCCTACTCTGTCATGGTGCTCAGTAATGGTGAAGTATCCTGTGAATGAGCCAACTCGAAGTTTTGGTGTACATCTGCCTTCAGTAATAGACATATGGTCTAAAAAATCATATGTTCATGACACATGTTATTTTATTCAAATACCATCCTTTTAAGAAAAAAGTTTTGTATTGTAGACTTAAGCCATTTAAATTCAAATTGAAATAGCAATAGAAGAAACAAAAGAAAATAATTCTCCTGATTTCTCTATAACCAATGCATCTAATGCACAAAGGTTTTGAAGGTTTGCAGCATGTGCTCTAGAACCTAAACACTGACTGAAACAAAATTTCAGGTGTTTACAAATTCTTTAACAATGGATATATTTAAAGAACACTTGTTATTTAAATTCGTTGACAATTTCACACATGTATATAGTGCACTCTGGTGACTTTGTCCTTCTGATCTCCTTCCCTTAAAGACATCCTTCTCTGCCCTTCTTGTCCTTTCCCAGTGTTCTCTCTTTGAGTATGTTTTGTGATCCATTTAGTTTAACCATGACACTCTGTATGGCCACTGAGAGGACTCAGTGAACCCACTGGACTCACCAGTGGGCACACAGCTAAAAGGAATAAGTCCCCCCTTCTCTCAAACTATCAGTAGTTAATAGTCCAGCAGTGATGAGCAGGTTCCCTGGCTCCCCCATGCTTACCTGTTAATGGGTCTGTTCTTGTGCAGACAGCAGAATCATCCTCTGTTGTTGAGAGTCCCTGATTGCCCTGACTATAATGCTCAGAAAATGGCATTTTGTAGTCATCTCCTCATCTTCCAACTCTTACATCTCTTTTACCCTGTCTGCAGTGTATCCCAAGTCCTGGGAGGATGGTATAAATGTCTTTTAGAACTAAGCACTCACTACATTGTCACTTGTTCTGAAATTCTTACTTCCTTGGATCTGTATGATAAGTGAAAGACTGACAGTGCCCATCATCCACTGGACCCACAGATTGTAAGACATCTGGAGTTGAATTTCATCAATCTCACTTAGTGTTTATTTAAATATGTTACAAAAATTCTCATGTTTTTAAATGTATTTTTGTTTATTATTTCATTCTTGACAATTCCATACATATATGTTTTGAACGTTGGTTATTTTTGCCTTCGTAACTCTCATCTCCATCAGCCTACTGAACTCTTGCTTCTCATAGTTATCATTCTTCTACTTTGATGAATTTTCTTTGACTTACTGAGTTTAATTAATTTTGTTTGCATGATCATGAGTAGGGTTATATAGTAGAAATTGGCAACTTATCAGTGGTAAAATAATTTTAAAAACATGTAAAAGATTTTCCCAGAAAAATATTGAATTCAAGTAACTTTTCAAAATGAGATAAGTTTACCACATGGTTCTACCTTCCTAACTGGGAACAGCTTCAGGATCTAAGGGAAATTGTTTCCCTACAAATTCTAGGTGCTAGCCACACTCTCCACATGCTTGACACATTTTTACCTGCCACTGTGAGTATTTTGATTAAGACCCTGTAATAATATGTTTATTAGCATTTAGTTCTTTTCCAAAGCTAATTTCTCAATGGGTTTCAGGAACACAGTTTATTTCCTACTCTTTATCACTCCCAACTCTACCCTTTCATCCTTCCCCCATTCTCTCTCTCTCTCTCTCTCTCTCTCTCTCTCTCACTCACTCACTCACTTTTTCTCTCTCTCTCTATCCCATCTTTTTCTCTGTATGGATATAAAAAGTATTTTCCTTTAGTTGATTGTAGATTCAGAACTAGATGCAGACACAGTAAAATAAGTCTAGTAAGGGGGTGTCTAATTTGATTCAATGTGACTTACAATTACGTTCTGGGGCTAAAGATCTTCAAATGGTAGGCAGTTTGTTTGGGTCTGGCCCTGCTTTCCATTTGCATGTATTTTCCCTAGTTGACAGTAGAACAAGGTAAAGACTTCTATTTCTAAGCCAGATTAGTATGATCTACAGTGATAATTAAAGTTGATATTAATATTTATTGCTTTTTGATACAATGAATCCTTTTAACAAAGAATGTTGATTGTAACTTGCTCTGCCAAACTTTCAACAAAGAGTAGTGAGTTGATATGTTTATAATACCATGATTAGTACAATAAAGCACTTCAACATAATACAATGAGTAAGTAAATAAGGTTTACACCAAAATGAAATGAAATTCCCCAAGGACAGATGTAGAGAGCTGCGTGTAGCCGCACCCTAAAGATGGCTCTGGCTTCTACCCTCTGCTTTCCCAATGGCAAACACTCTTTATGGTAAACAGCTCCTTATTTGGCTATGGCTGGATTCGTGTGCTGCTGGCATATGCATGAACCTGTGGACAGTGCCCACGTGGCTGCTTGGGGTTGGCAGCCCAGCCCTACTTAGGTGCTGGGAGAGGCTTGCCCCGGGGAGAGAGAAAGACAATGCAACTAAACAAGGTCTGATTAAACTGTATTAAGGAGAATCCCGGTGTTGTGTCATCCTTGCTGGTCGAGGCGGGCGCGACAGACAGAAAGTAGGGAAAAGTGATGTTTTAAAAGGTTTACAATTAAAGGGAAAGAGAAATGGCACGGTAAGTGCCACAGTCCATGTGGATGAACTCCTTTAATGTAACTGAGCACCTATAAATGCAATGCTCAGTTTAGAGATTCTCACCGAGACGGACTGAGGTCACACAGACAAGAGAAGAGACTGTAGACCTGAGATAGATCCCCTGACCCATCCATGTACTCTTTGTCCAGTATGTTGTGATAGCATAATCAAGTGCCATCATCGAGAGAGAGCTTTCATACAAAGTAACAAGGCTTTGGAACAGCTGTGGGTGGCTTAATATCTTCATACAGTTTTCCTGTAACATAAGTAATAATAAACACTCCTTTTAGTTTCAAAACTGCATTGAATAAATAAAGAGAATGCTTTTATACCCAATATTCCTGAATTTGCAGTTAAGAGAATTGTTTTATTTCTGCTTAGCTAACACTTGGGGAAAATTTATATTGGCTATTCAGAGAATAGAACGAATTTGAATTTAAGCATAGAATTACCCTAAAAAGCAGTTTCCAAAAAATGATTAACTTCAAAGTTATTAATATGCTTTATGTCCTAATTATAAATTACATAAGAAAGATCAGATTACAGGTGATTATAAATGACCATTGTCCTGGAAATTGAGTCTATACTAATATTTAAATTTTTATGTAGCATATAGTATTAGAACAATTTACTATTTTGACAAGCCTTACCTATTTTACAGGAGCCTGACTGCAAAAGCTCAAAGGTCTTTTCTACAAAAGGAAAGTGTACATAGAGACAGAGCTGACGAAAGACCATCAATGAGGTATGTGTTGGTGACCAGAGTCTTAATTTTAACTTGCAGTTTTTATAATCAACCAAAATATTGTTTGAAGTAGAAGTGAAGTATTAAATAATAGAGCAAGTCTATATGTAAGGAAGAGGTGTGCAGGTTAGGGAGATGCCTGGGCGGTAACACATGGATCTCAACTCTTAAAGCTTTAAGGAATGAGCATGAAATAAGTGGCATTTGCTAGTGAGATGTGGTACCTTGTTTACTCACACAACTGACCTGTGGACACCTTTCATTTATCTGGATCAACTACTCTCTAGTTTCACATATAAACCTTGTCCCTTAAACTCCTTCTTTCCCGTTCTGATGATGAATACAAATGAACAAAATATGAAAGGAACACTCTGAGGTCTGAGTTAGAGATAACAGTAAGCATTGCAAGTCATTTTCAATGAAGAGGCCAAAATTATTCAGCTATGGATCGTGTTAAAATCATGTTTCAGGCAAGAGAGAAAAAATACACAGAAAGCCTAAATAGTTAAATTTGTCTGAGTTTTTGCATATTAAACTGTAGCCACAGAAGAAAAAACTACAACCCTGATTATAAATTCCACTCAATATAAATTGCTTTTTTTAAAAATTCTTGTAACATGAGTTTTCTATTTTTTCTCAAAGCAGCATTGAAACCAACTGAATAGGGTAAATATCACAAACTCTTAGGCATGTCCTTTTGATGCCATGCTGAAAACTTCAGTGGATATCAAGGTGAGGATTGGGGGAAAGAGAACCCTAACATAGAGCTGGTCAGAGTATAAACTCGTGCAGTCCCTACAGACACTGGTGTGAGATTCCTCAAACAACTAAAAACAGAACTACTGTAGAGTTACCGCTTTATACAAAAATGCCTTACATTAAAAAGTAGAGGTTGACATTGTTAGTTAATGTAAAGGAGATAAGCAAGAGAAGTAGGTAAAGTAACTGCAGGGGTTGTGTTTGATCAAATCAGTTAAATGAACCTGGGAGAATGTCAGAATTATTTTTGTGCAATAAATAGATGCTAGCAGAATAATTAAAATAAATAATGAATAAATGTTAAATAAACTAGCAAAGCTATAGTACACTGTGGCAAGAGGGATTATTTTAATATGTGGCCTTACTATTGCAAGTTCCTGGACTCAGACTGCAGCTGTCTACAGCTGAGTTTAGACAGAGAGAAGTAAATTTATTTGACTCATCTTACACTGTTCATCAGAGCCCAGGGTTTAGAACATTAGATGATGGATTTTAGGTGATGGATAAGTTGGAGAGCATATGTATCTGGTATTGATGAAGCCTATGACTCCCCAAAGAGAATGAAAATTTTGTATTTATTGTCCCACTAGATATTAACTTTTAAATCAAATTCTCCTATGATTTGTCTATTGAAAGTGTTTTAATTTTTGTTCAAGTACTGCATGCCATTGCACACTTGAAATACATTCTTTCTATAGTTCATCTATATCTAAATCATCATCATCCTTGTTTTATTTCAGACAGGATCATCATTACTAAGAAATCCAATTTCCGATTTTGCAAGTATGTATTGGCTCCCTCCACTTGTTAAACTCTGCTGTATGATAAGCTTATGAAAGTGAACAGAACTCTGAGACTTACAGAATTTTTCAATCAAATGAAGAAATAAACCAAAACACGGGCAGTTAAATTATATCAAAATGACAACCCACATGAACATACAAAATATGGACACACATAGAAATAAATAAAATAATCCCACCATTTCAGATATAGTTCCCCTGCTCATTGTACTCACAAAGAAATGTGTTCAGAAATGTTTTATTGACATTACTCCAAGTTTCCTACAACTTACTTAGGCTATAAGGCCCTCAGCCATCATAAAGCTTCATCAGCATCATAAAGACTAATGAATGGATGCTAACTGTGGAAAATCACCGACCACTTCCTAAAAATAATTAGCCTTTCTTCATACTCTGGAATCTCTACCACATTTTAAACAATAGCACCAACTTGCATGGCAAATATACCTCAAGTCCTTTTGTAATCACATCTTCATTATCAGTTTACAATAAGGTGTTTTTCCTCAATCAGCATCAGTATCACTGTGAATGAACACTTATGGGGGGATGGCCATCTGCAGCAGCACTTTCTAGAGGGCAGCTCAGCAGGATCACTGCAGGAGAGAAGTGTCAGGCTGCTCATAAGGATCATGTGATGGCTTCTAAGCTTCCTCAGACAGACAACCATTCTGTTAGAAAGTCTCTCCTGAAAATAAATTCCAGTCATGCCTCCAGCAAGACACTACTGTGACTAATCCCCTTGCAGTTAGGGACTTGTTATAGTCTCTCTGGACTTGTAAAACAGCTGGTAGTCACACTCTCAGAATGATTGCTCATAAATTACACTTGCGCTAAGTCAACTTCATTCACTTTCTGATCAGTCACATCCTGTGCTTACTAGGTAATCTCATATGCACTGAGCATGAGACAGGACAGTGGCTTATTCATAGGTGACTCATCTCCTAAATTCTTCCCTATAAAACAAAACAAACAACAACAAACCAAAAAAAAAAAAAAAAACCCAAAACAAACAAACAAAAAAACCACACACAGAAAAAACCCACAAAAACCAAAGTGTGGATTAAGATAAATTTACATGGCATCATCGGCACAGTGCCACTGGAAGAGTCAACAGTCAGTTTGACCACCTTTGGCAGCTCAACTCCACAAGGTCGTATTCAGAAACTGTACAAGAGCTATTTGGCTCTCTCATTTCCATAACACATCCCCTTCCTTTCTAGAACATTTCCTTGTTAAGGATCTGATTTACAGACTGACACTCTTAACATGACTTTGAAACTTAACTAATTATCTCTGCTGTTTTAGAAATTTAAACTAGCAATAGATGCATTGAAATACTGTGCCTTTACTCCAATATTATTTCAAGTGGGCCTTAAAATGTATTTAGGAATCGCTATCCTTTCATTTGTCTTCATAATGTGAGTTTTGAACATTTTTATGCTTTCTATTTCTGTTGATATTGCAGCTTTTCCCACATAATAACCATTATAGCCTATTACACCTCCTCTCCACAGATGCTAAGTTGGCAGCCGAATCTTAGTCTAAGGTTTTTAAAAACTATTAATGTGCTTGGCATCTGCATTTCAAAATTGTTCTGTTTTCTTTTTATTAATATGAAGCCAGGCTATGAGATACTAAAGTTCACTCTGCAGTAGCTCTTATTTGTTTAATTAGACATGAACCATTCTCCTCAATATTAGGACAGAACAGCCTCACAGAAAAATAATTCAATACTGCTCTAGGCACAGGATCAGATTCCCGGATTCTATGCCTCAGATCTTCCTTTGAAAAGAGAGCTTTGCAAGTGATAAACTGTGAATTCTTGGGTTCAGTTCTCTACTATCCCTCAGCTAAAGTCATCGTGAATATCTCTGAGCTCAAGAATGATCACAGAACTGAGAAATACATTAGAGTTCTAGTCTAGTGTCTTCCACAGTTAACAGGGACAGGGATAGATTCTCTATGGCCATACAACTCTTCCCCTAATCCAGCATAGAACTACACAAAGAAAAGTACTAAAAGGGCACTTTCAGCTCCCCACCATTCCCGGATTGTTCACAGGAAGCCCATTTTTATTATACTCCAATGGAAAATATTAGGAGTAATGGGCAAGGCCACTTGGGCTCCATTAGGATAAAACATTGAGGATCAGATAATGCAGGTGGCATTTTTGAGAGGAGTCAACAGCATTATGCTGGAGCCAGGATGCAGGACAACCTCCTAAATCTTTGTACTGGTTCCTGTGAAGTCTCATCCCCACGCTTTATCCTATCAGAACCTGTGTGGCCCTGCCCATTACTCCTAATATTTTCTATGGTGAGTAATAAAAAATGGAGCATGATCTAGAATATGATGTAGAGGGGAGGTTGATGTTGGATATAATAGAACTATATTGTATGTATGTATGAACTTCTCAAAGAATAAAGAAACAATATTTAAACATTATAAAAGGAAAATGAAGCTGCCTATTCTAAAGAATTTGGAAATATCAAAGGATGTTATCCACTGGTTATTCTCTTCTTGATTGCATTAAATTTAATAATTCTGAACACTGGTGTGTGTTAGCACCTACATATTATATTTGGCCATTGAATTATGTTCTATTTTGTATAATCTAATAAACCATTCCACTTGTGGTGTACATTAGCATCTACATATACATATTATATTTGACCATTGAATTATGCTCTGTTTTGTATAATCTAATAAGCCAGTCCACTTTCCTTTTATTTATTATCTCATTAATTTGTTGGAGCTTTGTATGTTTTATAGACATTTACTCCTTCAGTAGCCTCTCTGCTGCCAATATATTTTCAAATATTTGCAATTGTTCATTGATTTTCTTCATTGCATCTTTGCAACACAAAGTTTTAATCTCATTCTATCAATCACATCATTTTTATTGCAAATTCTGGATGCCTTGCTTGTTTGAAAACCTCACTTTCTCTTTTAATTGATATTCATTGAGCTTATTCTTTATATTTAATCTATTTAAAATTTAGCTTGCTATTTGGAGTGAAATAGGCAAATAGTTTTATTTTCTTCTTGTGGAGAATAATTTATTGAACAAGTTATTATTTCCTCACTGAGCTGAAGTGTTATTGCAATCAAATATTAAATATTCACATATGCTCTTGATAATAATGATGTCCCTACCATATGGCATTGCTTTGAATTTGTTTCTGCTGTTATTCCTGTGTATTTTGCTGATGGAATATCCATATATTTATTTGACTATGGTTATATTCTGACAGTAAACAATACTAGAATAAATAAGTCCCTTAAACCTAGTACTTCTTAGTTGTGTAAACACACACAGAGACACACATAAGGCATTCATTTTTTCTTTGAAACTTAAAATAGTCATAAATTTCAGAGACAATGCCATTTTCCAAGGAACTTTAATTTCTAATTGACACACAATTTCATACATTGCTTTTTTTTGGGTGGGGGGGAGAGGAATAAAGTTCAATCTGATCAAATAACACAAACCACTGTTTTATTATCTCTTAGTCAAATTATTTAATTTCTCACATTTTTTTTCATTTTTATTTCTGTTAAATTTGTGTAGTCTCTGTCATTGTTGTAAATATACTTTTCTCTATCTTTACATTCTTGAGTTCTACTTAATGAAAAATCTGTTTTGATTAATGCATTACTCTTGGGTACACGGTGGTGCATTGAACAAGCCACATAGGGTCATAGATTTAAATGCTTGGCCCTGAAGTCGTTTCCTTCATTGAGGTAGTTACAGGATCATTAGGAGGTGCAACCTTGCTAGGGAAAGTATATCAGTGGTGGTGGCTCTGCAGGTTATAACCTGAGCCCTCTCCCAGTTTGCTCTGTTTCCCGGTTTCAGTTGCAGATGTAACCTCTGAGCTCCTGCTCCAGTGCCTGCCACCATGCCTCCTCATCATTATGACACTCCAGCTCCAGTGCCTGCCACCATGCTTCCTTATCATCATGGACTCTGTAACTCCCATGTCTGCCACCCTGCTTCCCCATCATTATGGACTCTCCCACTGGAACTAAACAAATGTAAAATATTTTATTAGTTTTGTTGGCTATGGCATTTTATCACAGTAATAGAAAAGTAACAAATAATCTTCCTGTGCTGGAAATTCGCTTAATTTGAATGGATTTACACTTGATTCGCCTGAGTTTGTAGTTATAAAATATGTCAGAGTACCTTACTGTACCAAAGATACTAGAATGCAGGGTAAAAAGGATCTCTGCAGGCACCAGCTTGACAACTCACTTAGATGAAACACAATTCAGGAGTCAGTTTCCCTGACTCCATCATTCCACAACTATTCTATTTTCCTTTCATAGGGCGACATATCTGCCCTGCCCCACACCATCCCCATCCCTTACTCTACACCAAATCTGTGGTTCTGCATACTGTAGCTTCATTATCATTGACTTAACAGCTAATATCCACAGATAAATGAATACACACAGCATATTTCACTTTCTAAGTCTATGTTTTCCTTGGTTCATCCATTACTTGTAAGTTTCATGATTTCATTTCTTTTAACAGCTGAGTAATACTCCATTGTATTCATTCATCTGTTGAGGGACTCTGAGTTGTTTCCGGTTTCTGGCAATTATGAAAAGAATAGCACTGTACATGGTTGAGTACGGTTTTGTTGTAGGTGAAGCATCCTTTGAGTACATGTCCAAGAGCAGTATAACCGAATCTTGACCAGTCTTTGATTTCCATCTTCCTGTGGAACTACCACATTATTTCAGTAGTGGCCATACAAGTTGGCACTTCCACCAATAAAGGATGAGTGTTCCCCTTTCCCACATCCTTACCAGCATGAGCAATTACTTGCTTCATTGATCTTAGCCATTCTGAGAGGTATAAGAAGAAATCTCAAAGTACTTTTGATTTGCATTTCCCTGATGACTAAGTATGTTCAACATTCCTTTAAAAGTTTCTTGGCCATTTAAGTTTCCTCTATTGAGAATTCTCTGTTTCGATTTGTACGTCAATTTTTAATTGTATTTGTTTTCTTTAATATCTAGGGTTTTTTTTGTTTTGTTTTGTTTTTTTTTCTTTGGTTTTTCAAGATAGGATTTCTCTGTTGTAGCTTTGCGCCTTTCCTAGAACTTACTCTGTATCCCAGGCTGGCCTTGAACTCAGAGATCTGATGTGTAGTTGATAAAAATCTTTCCCCATTTTGTAGGTTGCTGTTTTGTCTGAATGCTGAATGATGGTGTCCTTTGTCCTATAGAAGCTTTTCAGTTTTATGAGGTTCCATTAATAAATTGCTGATCTTAGTGCCTATGCTATCAGTGTTCTGTTCAGGAAGTCTTTTTCCAGTGCCAATTACTTTAAGGCTATCTCCCAATTTCTATTCTCTCAGGTTCAATGTTTCTGGTTTTATGTTGAGGACTTTGATTCACTTAGAATTGAGTTGTTTTTCAGGGTGTTAAGCATAGAGCTATTTGGATTTTTCTACATGCAGCCATCAAGTATGACCAGTACTATTGGTTGAAGATGCTGTCTTTTTTTTTTTTTTTTCCAGTGTGTGTTTCTGGCTTCTTTATAAAAATTCTGGTGTCTGTAGGTGTGTAGATTTATGTCTAGGTCTTCAATTTAATTCCATCCCATTAGTCAATTAATGTCTGTTTTTGTGCCAATCCCATGCTGTTTTTACTACTTAAGCTCTGGAGTATGATGACTTGAGTATAAGGATGGTGATGCCTCCATCAGCTCTTTATTATTCAGAACTTTTACGTATCTTGATTTTTTGTGTGTGTGTGTTTTCATATTGTGGTGGTTTGAATAAAAATGGCTGCCAGGTGGTGAGTTCCAGAAAAGGCACAAAGCTACACAGAGAAACTCTGTCTCAAAAAACCAAAAAAAAAAAAAAAAAAAGGCCCCCATAGTCTCATAGATATGAATATTTGTTCATTAAGGAGTAGCACTATTTGAAGGATTAGGAGGTATGACCTTGTTGGTGTAGGTGTAGTAGGTTACAGGAAGTATGTCACTGTGTATTGGGGGGGTGGGGCGTGGGGCCAGATTTGAGGTTTCAGGGACTCTAGCCAGGTCTGGAGATTCTCTCTCTCCTTGCTGGCTGAGGATCGAAATGTAGAACTCTGAGCAACATGTCTGCTTATGTGCTACCATGTTGATAACAGACTAAACCCCTGAAACTGTAAGCAAACTCCAATTTAATGCTTTCCTTTATAGGAGTTGCCGTGGTTATGCTGTCTTTTTACAGCAAAAGAACACTGAGTAAAACACACATGAATCTGTGAAGAATTACATTAGAATTTGATGGGGATTGCTTTAAACCCGTAGATTGTTTTTGATAGGATACAGGCTTTTTTTTTTTTTTTTTTTTTTTTTTTTGGTTTTCCAAGACAGAGTTTCTCTGTGTAGTTTTGTGCCTTTCCTGGAATTTGCTTTGTAGACCAGGCTGGCCTCAAACTCACAGAGATCTGCCTGGCTCTGCCTCCCAAGTTGCTGGGTACCACCACTGCCCAGCAATGAGGCCATTTTTACTAATCCTACTAATCCATGGCGTGGGAGATATTCCCATCTTCTATCTTTAATTTCTTTCTTCAATGCAGTCACACAAGTCTTTCACTTGTTTAGCTAGAGTTACTCCAAGATAGTTTATATTATTTGAGGCTGTTGTGAGAGGTGTTGTTTCCTTAATTTCTTCCTCAGTCTGTTTGTCATCCCTTCGTAGGAAGGCTACTAACCTTTGTGAATTATTTTTGTATCCAGCTATTTTGATGAAACTTATCATCTATAGGAGATACCTACTGGAAATTTTAGGGTAATTTATGCATACTTTATATAATCTGCAAATAAAGATACTTTGACTTCTTCCTTTCTAATATCCCCAAATGTTCCAAAAAAGAAACTGAAGAATCATTGCCCAATTTGTTTTATGAGGTCACAGTTACCCTGATAGCTAGACAACATAAAGGCCCAACAAAGAAAGGGAATTACAGACAGTTTCCCTTAGGAACATAGATGCAAAAATTCTCAGTAAAATATTACAAACTGAATTCAAGAACACACCCAAAAGATTATCCATTATAGTCAAGTGGGCTTCATTACAGACATGCAGAGATGGTTCAACACAAATCCATTAATAAATATAATCTATAATATAAACAAACTGAAAGATTAAAAAAATACGCAGGATCATCTCATTAAATTCAGAAAATCCTTAAACAAAATTTAACTTCTTTTCATGATAAAAGTCTTAGAGAGATTAGGGATACCAAGGATATACTGTAGCATAATAAAGGCATAGCCAACATCAACTTAACTGGGAACCAACTCAAAGCTATTCTACTAAAAACAGTAATAAGCAAGGTTGTCCACTCTCTCCATACTCATTCAATATAGATCTTGAAGAATTAGCTAGAGAAATAAGACAACTGAAGGCGATCAAGGGGGAAACATGAGACATTTTTTAAAAGAACCTATCTTATTAGTCCTTTGCTGGTAATACAGTTAATGTAATGAGGCAGCTGTGTTGCTCCTAACTTTAGTGGGATAGCTTCAGGCTACTGTAATAAACAAAGGTATTTCTCACGTCAATTGCTTTCCTACTGGAGACAAGATAGAAACATGCTATATACTTTACTTTTAAACTAGCTTTTCATTTCAGTGTCCTCGATGATGACAGCAAGGAGATTTCTGCTGTTGATGACTGGTGACTTCAAATCACAATTCCATTGCCGCAATGATCAGGGGAACTGGTTCAAGCTCCAAACCCGAAGGTGTGCTTTTATCCATACATGGCCTATCTACTGCAACTTACACTCCAGCATCTTGTGAGGATTAAATGCAATCAGTCCCAAAGTGTGAATTCTCATTGCTAATTGATGTTCAGCACATGATACTGCCTCTCTAGCCAGGTATGGCAGTTCATGCCTGTAATGGCAGTAGTCAGGCAACTGAAGCAGGGGGATTACCACAATTTCAAAGGCCAACCTGGACTACAGAGTGAGATTTTGTTCCAAAGGTCAAATAACAGCTACCACAGGGGGATTTCAAATAAAGAGACTGCTTTTCTCCCTCCTTTTTCAGAATGACCCTGTGCAGCTGATCTTCCAATGTTCAAAGAAATACCATATTGATGATTTGCCCTTAGCCATCCGTGCTGATCTGATTGATTTATAAACAAACAAGATTTTGTGTTTTATTACCTAAACATATCCCTTATATAGTCTTTGCAACAGACAAATCAGTTCAATATACATCAAGTACAGCGTGCGCAATAAATATCAGACCACAGAACTGAACTGAGGGTTTTGATAGACCATTTATTGTGAAAAATATCCACACAAATGTGTATTATAGACTAGCACAGATGGTGGTACCAACCATTTCAGTAATAGAATGATTCCAGCCTTTAATAATTCAATTTTCCAAAGTCCCATGTTTGCACATTAGGAATGCATGGCTACGTAATATATCTTCTTAAAATTATATTCATTCCTCACAAGCTCAAAGGCAGCTCAAAAGCAGAATGCCAGTGTTAGCTTCTTTTTTTTTAAAAATAAGAATCTCTAACCCATGTGCTGAGAGTAGGATTCCTACCATTTCCCATTGTCTCTCTGAACACATATGAACAGAAAACTAATGAGCTCAGCAACTTTGATTAATTACAATCAATAGTATCATCCTCTAATTAAGCAGTATTGATTACAGTATTCAGAGGGCAGCCTTTGCAATGTTCTGCTGCCATGCAGGGAGTTTTTGCCTTTCAAAAATATGTCAAAGGGCAAGCATACTCTGATATAAACATTCCCTTTCTATACAGCCAATATAATAGTATTTCACACTAATAAATAAAAGTCAAGTGATTTTCAAACACTAACTACATGATGGACATTTGTACAGAACATGTGGTTATGGTTAAATACCCCTTGAAATGACACAGAAATTGCCATGACTGGCTTTCCATGGATAACTTAACCTATGTTAGTTATAAGTGATAATTTGGTAAACTCTGAGCCTGTTACTTTACATACATTGAAAATTATTAAAACCAAAATTGTATGCTTATTTTTAAGATTTATTTAGTTTTGCTTATGGATAAGATAGGCATGAGTTTATGTTCCCTGTGTATGTGTGGGTGCTCATAAGCTAGGAAAGGGCATTGGAGCCTCTGGAGTTGAAGGATGTTGGGAAAAGAGCTCCAGTTCTTTACAAGATGAGTGAATGCTCTTAACCTGTGCCCATCTCTCCTGCTTGACTGCTTCCACCTGTACTTTAGTACTTCTACAGCAGGGCATTGACAAGTGACAGGCAAGTGCTCTACAACTGAGCTTAATGCTCAGACCTTATTAAGTCAACATAGTCTGGAACATGTTTCTATCTAAATGTTGCTGTATACATACAAGCTTTTTGAGGACAAGAATTGTTTGTATTCTGCTTACAATAGTTTCCCATTTCCTAAAAACGTGATCATACAGGAATGTACCATATTATTGTTATTGGTTTTTTTTTATTATTTTGGGGGTATGAACAAATGTGTGCGTATAGAGGGGAGAAGAGGATGTCAGGTATCCTGCTCTCTCACTCTCCATTTTAATTCCTTTCAGCAGGGTTTATCACTGAACTCCATGGTAGCTGGCAGGCAGCAAGCCCTACTAATCATCCTGTCTTTGCCCCACAGTGCTCAGGTTACAGATGTGCTTGCAGCTGTGTTTTCTTGTTTGTTTCTTTTTCTAATGTAGGTTCAGGGATCCAAACTCAAGTCCACATACTTGCCTAATAAGCACTCTCATCTATGGGGCTGTCTCTTTAAGCCATCATGTTTTATGTCCCATCTGATGTATGTGGGCAGACACAGGATTCAAGTGATAACCCTACCAGAATTATTCTTTATCACTTTGCTCTTCCCCATGCTTTGCTTGACCACATTGTTTAAGGATGATGCATGCTCTAAGAAGCCTGTTAAATCTTACCTTTAGTATAGCAGTAAGCTTGTCTCCATTTTCTCTTTCTGAAATGTAACATAAAAGTAGCTCATAATTTTCTCAATTTCCTTTTGTACCATTAGAACAGAAACAAAGAATATCTGAGATAATTCAATGAGGAAATTTACTTTTTTAATATTTTTAATTTGTAATTTACATATCAGCATGGATTCCCCTGTCCTTCCTCCTCCCATCCCCAGCCTTCCCCCCTAATCTACCCCCCAATTCCCACCTTCTCCAAGGGAAGGTCTCCTCCAGGGAGTCAGCCAAGCCTGGTAGACTCAGTTAAGGCAGGTTCAGTCCCCTCCTCCCTACACCAAGGCTGAGCAAAGTGTCTCAGCATAGGCCCTAGGTTCCAAAAATCTAGTTCATACACCAAGGACATATCCTGGTCCCACTGCCTGGGGGCCTCCTAAGCAGTTCAAGCTAAGCAACTGTCTCACTAATCCAGAGGGCCTGGTCCAGGTCCATGGGGTCTCCAGCTCTACAGAAAGCACTAGAAAGAAAATTCCAACCTAAGGAAGTCAGATATACCCAGGAAAACACAGGCAATAGATAAGACCACAGCAGTAAACCCCAAAGAAAAGAAGTACACACACTATCACCAAAAGATAATAGGAACTACCACTGGTCATGAATATCCCTTAATATCACTGGACTTAATTCACCTATAAAAAGACACAGGCTAACAGAATGGATATGAAAGCAGGACCCATATTTCTATTGCATACAAGAAACACACCTCAATTTTAAAGATAGACACAACCTAAGAATAAAAGGCTGGGAAAAATCTTTCCAATCAAATGGTCTTAAGAAGCAAGTTGGTATAGCCATCCTAATATCCAGCAAAATAGACTTCAAACTAAAGTCAATCAAAAAAGATCATGAAGGACATTACATACTCATTGCAGGAAAGATCCACCAAGATAGAAGTTTCAATTCTGAACATTTATGCCACAAACACAAGGGCTTCCACATATGTAAAAGAAACATTACTAAAGCTTAAATCACACATAAACTCCCACACATTTATAGTGTGAAACTTCAACGCCCCAGTCTCACCACTGAACAGATCTGCAAAATCAAAATTTAACAGAGAAGTAAGGGACTTAGCTGATGTTATGACTCAAATGGACTTAATTGATATCTACAGAGCATTCCATCCTAACAAAAAAGAATATATATACCTTCTTCTCAGCACTCCATGGAACCTTCTCTAAAATCAACCACATACTCGGCCACAAGGCAAATCTCAGCAGACACAAAAGAATTGGAATAACCTCCTGTGTTCTATCATACCACCATGGTTTAAAGTTAGATTTCAACAACAACAAAAATTACAGAAAGCCTACAATCTCATAGAAACTGAATAATGCTCAACTGAATCACCAGTGGGTCATGGAGGAAATAAAGAAAGAAATTAAAGACTTCCTAGAAATCAATGAAAATGAATATATCACATACCCAAACTTATGGGACACTATGAAAGCAGTGCTAAGAGGGAAATTCATAGCACTAAATGCCCACATAAAGAAGTTGGAGAAACCTCACACTAGTGACTTAACAGCACACCTGAAAGCTCTAGAACAAGAAGAAGCAAACTCAGGAGGAATAGATGCCAGTATATAATCAAACTGAAAGCTGAAATCAATAACATAGAAATAAAGAGAACAGTACAAAGAATCATTGAAACAAAGAGTTGGTTCTTTGAGAAAATCAACAAGATAGACAAGCCCTTATCCAAACTAACCAAAAGACAGGGAGAGAACATCCAAATTAGCAAAATCAGAAATGCAAAGGGAGATATGACAACTAATATTGAGGAAATCCAGAGAATCATCAGGTCATACTTCAAAAACCTCTATTCCACAAAACCGGAAAATCTGAAAGAAACAGATAATTTTCTGGATTGGTACCACATACCTAAGTTAAATCTAGACCAGATAAACTATTTCAATAGACCAATAACAACTAAGGAAATAGAGACAGTCATTAAAAGTGACCCAACCAAAAAAAGCCCAGGACCAGATGGTTTCAGTGCAGAATTCTGCCAGATTTTCAAAGAAAAGATTAACACCAATACTCTTCAAATTGTTCCACACAATAGAAACAGAGGGAACATTACCAAATGTCTTCTATGAGGCTACAATTACCCTGATTCCCAAGCCAAACAAAGATGCAAAAAAGAAAGAGAACTACAGACTGATCTCGCTCATGAACATTGATGCAAAAATACTCAATAAAATATTGGCAAACAGACTCCAAGAACACATTAAAGCAATTATCCACCATAATCAAGAAGGCTTTATCCCAGGGATACAAGGGTGTTTCAACATAAAAAAGTCTGTCAATGTAATACACCATGTAAACAAACTGAAAGAAAAAAACCACATGATCACCTCACTAGATATTGAAAAGGCCTTTGACAAAATCCAACACCCCTTCATGATAAAGGTCTTGGAGAGATCAGGAATATGGGGAACATATCTAAACGTAATAAAGGCAATTTACAGCAAGCCAACAGCCAACATCAAAGTAAATGAAGAGAAACTCAGAGTGATTCCACTAAAATCAATGGGGAAATTTATAACTGTTCTCTGAGTTTTGAAAGTTTGTATCAAAATATTAATGACTCTTATTGTCACTAACAGTTACATAAAATAAAACCATTTACTCAGCAAAATATCTACACATATTTGAATGCCCTTCTCACACTTACAGATTTATACTTATTAGAGGCCAAAAGATGAACTACTGTAACTGTGAAAAAAATAATATACTTAACTGTTTCCTAGGGATATGGGAAAAGGCTCAGTGTATACAAATGCTTGAGCTGGACTGGAGTTCCCTGTGTAGTACTCATGTAGACTGGGTAACAATCACCCATTCATTCCTCCAACTTTAGAGGATCCAATGCCCTCTTCTGGTCTTTACAGAAACCCATGCTCACACCTACCTGCACATACAGAAGCACAGATGCACACATGCACATATAAAAAAAATAAAAATAAATCTCTAAAAGTAATTTTCATAATCTTGCCTTAAGCATCATAATTTTCCAAAGAAACTTAGCCATACAATGGTTACATAAACACTGAAGAGAAGAGAGTTGAAACAGTGATTAATGGTGATCTTTTCTGGAATAGTAGTGCTCCATCCAACCTGTGTATGGTTGAAGGTCTAGATTATTGAAGACCAAAATTTTTGTTAACATTTTCAAGGAAAGTGAAACTTTATAAAAGGACATTCTCATTATCTGTTCCCTTAAGTAAAGTATCACTCATGATGCCGTGGAGTCTTAGGGAGGCCTTCTAAACATAACCTGCAAATGACACCCACAGTCTAGTACAGATCCAAGTAAGACCTGAGAGAGTTTTTAAAAAGGACTCTAAATACTGCCTACACAAAGGGAAGGAGGAGGGGAACCAGGAAGGGAATAGAAAGAGAAATAACTAACATTAAGGACCATTTGATGAACAGTATGGAAAGCTAATGCAGTAGATGCTTCCTAAAATATATTCACTTATTATAGGATGATCTAAATGAAACCACCAAATAATGGGGCAGACAGAGCTTCAAATAAATATTTTTTTGTTACCAAATGAAGGCTCCAATGCTGGTAATGGGGACATTCAATTGAGTTGTTAGCAAAATGGATATAATGGGAACATAAAACAACCCAGGCTTTTGCCAAGGCTGTATGTTGCTCTCTAAAACCTGATAGCAAGGTCCTATTCCTGAAGACAACACCTACAGAACACATTGAACACATTCAGTAGAGCTGGTTCTTACCTAGAGCCTTCACATCTACAAGTAGGTCCTCGTAGTTGAAGGTACTTTGCATGCTACCAAAGGAAAAATAAAAACACAGTGCAGCTACAAATCCCTCAATCTGCAATGGCATCCTGCTTGAGTGATAAGTTAGTACCATGATGGCACAAATCTTGTGAACTAACCAACAAACATCTGATTTGACTTAAGGCCCACTCCACAAGATGGAACCCACACTGCATGTGTGTCCAAGAACCTGAGACTAGTTAGCCCAGAGACCCAGGATAACTAAATATTGTAGTTAGAGTTTTCCTGCCTGGCCCAGTCAGGACAAGTCTCTCTTACCTGCCAGTCCCACAGTCGCTCAGACCCAACCAAGAAAGCACACAGAAACTTACATTGTTTAGAAACTGTATGGCCGTGGCTGGCTTCTTGTTATCTGCTTCTTCCATCTTAAATTAACCCATTTCTGTTAGTCTATACTTTGCCACATGGCTTGTGGCTTACCAGTGTCTTTACATGTTGCTTTTCATGGCAGTGGCTGGCGGTGTCTCTCCCCAGCCTTCTACTTCCCAGAATTCTCTTCTCTCTTGTCCCGCCTATACTTCCTGCCTGGCCACTGGCCAATCAGAACTTTATTTACACAGAGTGATATCCACAGCAAAATACTATAGCTCTACAAAAGGAACATGATAATAAAATTATTCCTAATGGCATTCTGCTGCACTCATAGACCAGTGCCTTGCTCAGTCCTCATCAGAGGAGCTTCTTACTACAATAAACAGGAACAAATACAGGGACCCCCAGCCAGACATTATGCAGAGAGTGATAGCTCTTGGAACATTCAAGTCTAAACAGGACAGGTCTATCAAGTCCTTCCCCTAGGGCTCAGTGAACCCTGTGGAAGAGGAGCTAGAAAGATTGAAAGAACCAGAGAGGATAGAGGATACAAGGAAACAAGACCTTCTAAACAGAACAGACCAATGCAAATATAAATTCACAGTGACTGTGAATGCATGGGGTCTGCTGGGACAACAAGTAGATGACTGCTCTCATCCCTGCTCCAGAAGCTGTCACCAACTGGTAACTCTGTAAATAAACTTCACAGTAATCTCACTGGGGAAACAAGCTGCTCTTAAGGTAAGGCTGCACACCCAGCTGTGGAAGGATAAAAGAAAATGAACTCAATGTAAGTTTTGGAAGTTTCTTTTCTTATAATGTCATGTCATACCTTTTTTTTTCTTTCTTAAAAATTTTAGTTATTTTTATTCTTATATTTTATTTATTTATTTGTTTATTGACTTGTTTTTCTCTTTTGTTGCCATACATGTCCTTTGTGTATATATTATGGTTTCTGGTTTTGTGTTTGCATGGAATTCTTGAGTGTATGAAGCAGTGGGTCTCTGCGTCTTTGTCTGATTACTGTGCCTTTTCTTGAGCCCCTTTACTTCTGTTTGCTTGTTTTGTCCAATCTGATGTTTATTTTTATCTTATTATATTTTTGTTTTTATCTTACTATATTATATTTATTTTAATAGTTACACTTATATGCCTGTTTTCTGATGAGAGACAGAAAGGGGGTGGATCCGGATGAAAGAAAACACGTGGAGGAACTTGAAGGAGTAGAGAGGGCAAACTATAATCAGGATATATTATATGAAAAGGATTTTTAATATAAGAAAAAATGTAAAAGTATGTCTTTTTGAGACACAATCTTATGTATTCCAGACTGGTCTGGAACTTCCTATAAGCCAAGGGTGACTTTGAATACCTGATCTTCTTGTAGCCACTCACCCAGTGTGTTAGAATTACAGGTTTGGGTTAGCACAACCAGACTAATTTTGTATAATGAGAAATTATTTTCCTGATCAAAACTCTCAAAAACTTATGGTGTTTTTGTTATTTTTTGATTGTTGTTATTTTACTATGTTGTACTTCTTAGGAGGTAATTGAGGGATTATAAACTTATAAACAAGAAAAATTATGAGATAATGTTGAAAGAATTAAATTCTGTGTTAATCTTCTCTAAGCATTCTGCAATCAGACGGCATGTGTCTTCCACAAGTTCACTTACTTGATAGTAACATGATACCAACTTTGAACTAAATTTATATAAGGAAGCAAAGTCTGTTAGTAACGGTTTAGGGGCAAAACTTTAGTCAGTTGGTGCTCACAGGTCTTCTTTAAAATTCAGGATGGCATAATACTTTTATGATATGATGATATGATTGTTAGAATGTAAGTACACAGTCTGTCTTTAATGTTTGGTAAATGATTGGTTCCTAAGAATATTCATATATATTATTCTCTTATAATTACATATTGACCTAATTTTCATGGGCTGACAAGGAAAGATAGTCTACAATTTTAGCTGTTTCCTTCAAAGTTATACCAATTATCTTTTCTTCTATAATTCCCAGGGGATTGATACCTGATTGTTACTGATACAGTCTTTGATTTTCGAGACCATTATTGTAGAAATTTGTAAAATGAAAAATATATATATTTCTTTTGATATACAAAGTAGCAACTATTTCCACAAAGAGACTATCCTCCTCACCTCTATGTATCCACTTCATTAAGGAATAGAACACTTAGCACCCAGCACAAGTGGATGTTGGTAAGAAATGATTGTGTGAAAACTGTTATTTAAAGTATCTTTGAGGACTTTAAATTTAATTACCTTAGTTTTAAACAAAATATCAATAAGAGAGACATTATGAAGAGTCATAAGCCCTGTATTATGTGGGTGTTTGCGCTGGGAGTCAGCTCTAGGGCTGACTTCTCAAGCAAATTTGTATAGTTCACAGCTCCTATTTCCGTAAGACTCATAGTCACCCTCATTCTTATGATTAAATTAATTGATTAAATTTTCTAGTTACTAACAATAAATTAAAATATTTAGATTTTAAAAATTATTTAAATTCATTTGGCACAAACCTTACCCTTAAGCATACTCTTTTTGTTTGTGTTTTTGTTTCCAACATACAACTAAAATACAAAGCCTGTCAAAATAAATGTAGAATGAGAATTTCATCTGAACTATTAGTTACACTCCCTTGAAATAAACAAGTGCCAACTCCTAGGTCAACTTCTAATGAGTCATTAGGGACTGTGCAACACAACACAGATTGCAAGACAACACCAGATTGTAAATAGTCACAAGAGTTTGAATGTTTTACCATACATAAGAGGGCAGGCTTGAAGCAATAGGTCTGTCAATAATCTTCATTTGATTGTTGTGTTATATATACATGTATGAAAGGCATTATTCAGTATGCTTATACAGTTGTGTGATTGTAAACTAAGTCAAACAAAATGAAAACAAATAATATTACTGGTCATGAGTAAAACATACTTTCTGGCCATTGTTCTGAATATAGAGTGGAGGTCTTTACTGGTTTCTATTTAACTTGTTTGAAATAGGCCTGTAATAATTAAATTTCAGTTACACCTTTCTTTACTTTTGTTCCTTTTGCTCTCTCTTTTTCCAACCCAGCTGTCATTCACACAATGAGGAGATGCAGACACTCGTGGAATATGAATATTAACACAAAGAAGCAGAGCACTGGTTAGGATGCCTGCGGAGCATGATTGAAGAGGTGAGTGAAACAATGGAGATACGCACACTCTGCTGGGGAAACTGTTTTGTCTAGCTCTTCACTTTCTGCTACTTTCTTTGTTTCTGAGTTCTGTTTCACTGAACATGCATTTTTATTTCCATTGTGCTAACCTGGGGGGATATTTTTGTGCAAGTTAAGCAACAGCTTTGTTGAAATGTGGGTGGCTCTCATTAAAGGTTTTAGAATATACTTTAACTTTGGGAAATGTGTAGATTTTACAACTTTAAGAAATAATTTGTTGAATGAGTTAACACTCATTCCATCTCACAATTATGTTTGTGGAAATCATTGCTTGCAACTTAGCTCCCACTCACACTTTGGTCCATTTTGTGCTGAGACACCTGAAAACCATGTTTTTCCATTATTTCTTCTTGTTGTCACTTTGTATTTCTGAGTCTGACTTGCTGAGTCTCTTCTGAGACATAATCGGAAAATGTTAGAATCAGAGAAACTGCAGGGATCACCCAGTGCCTACAATCATTCCTACTATCAGGAACGAATTCCCATGGTTTTATCTACAAGGACACTTGTAAGGTAAATATATTTACCAGACAAAGCACCAATCATAATTTTATATTTTTATTTAAAATCTGACTCCATGAGTCCTGGGTACTTGAATAGATTTCCTTCTTGTTGAGAAAATCATGGATTTTGGAAAAGGACCTATTACTATCACTTTACTAAAACCAGCATAATCCCTAACATTCTAAAAATTTATACTCACAGATTAAATATAGTCCTTATCCCTTATCAAGAAAATTTCTCTTTTCTACAGATAAATAGCATTACAGAAACCCACAACCAAACATAATGTGGAGCCTAGTCCCAAAAAATAGATGTAGAAACAACTCCTACACCTTAGAGAACATTGCAGAAGAAGGGGGAAAAGGCTGGAAAAGCCAGAGGATGAGAGTGTTTTCTAAAGGATTGTGTCTCCTATTTATTAATGTTAGAATCTATACTTACAAGTCTCACCAGTACGACTGTCTAATCATGAACAGAACAAGACAAAAACAGATGCTAATGTGAATTTAGGAAACTCCACAACCTCAATTCTACACAAAGAATTACAGGCAACTAAGAAATGCTGAGAGCTGGAGAAATAATAGTCTTCCCCAGGGAAAAGTACACTAATTGGTTATCAATGATGAGCCCTGAAAATATATATACAAGTAACATTATACAGACTGAACAGGTTGTATTTTATGTTTAGGAAAATATATTTATATGTACATACATATATGTATGTAACAACAATTAATGAAAAGCGTCAGTGATCTGAAAGAGATCAAGGAGGGATATGTGGGAAGGTTTGGGGGCATGAAAAGTAAAGGGAAAATTATGCAACTGTATTATAATCTCAAACATGAAAGAAAAAATTAAAAAAATATTTTTTACTATAAAATTGTTAATGTCTTGATGTCTAAAGATATGTGTAATTATGGATCATGTTGTATTGTGTTTTCCCTTCTCCTTGTTGGATTATAAGTGATCATCACAGATTCTAAATTGGAAGCCTTTGTTGGCTTATATCTTGTATCTCCCCTATTTCATTAATGGTATCTCTGGGTATACATATACTTCCAATTGCAATGTAGTTCAATTGTTCAATGTTTTCTTTGAGTTTACAACATTTTAAATTCTAGTTTAATATCTCTCTTTATCCAAGATACTCTTTATTGTATTTTCAATGTTTCATTTTATTTTGCCCTGACTCTGCACTTTGATTAGCTTTCTAGAGCAAAATTTCTGATAACCCCTGCTTCAGGCTTCATTTGCTAGGTTTCTAGGCTAGTTCTGATTAACAAAAATAGATTGAACTGGATGCATGTGCCTTGCTAGAATCATCATTCATCAAACCCAGAAGCCAACGTATGAGTCTGCTAAAAGTCATGCACATCAAACTTTGATCCTTGGAAGCAGTTTTGAATTAACACTATTTTTTCCTACCAGTGTGCATGCTCTTCTCTCTTCTCAGAACTCTGTTTTCTGTTATCCAATGGGAAATTCTAATATTTCTTAATGTTAGCTCCATCATTGCCCCATTGCAATGGTCAGATTCTACCCTGAACAGGTATCTGTCTACCTGGTCATCAAACAACCTATCATTAGATGCAATACTTTGCAGCCAGACTTATTTTGTTTTTTATATTATTTGTTTGTTTGTTTAGTATTTGTGTGTTGGTAATCATGCATTTCTGTTTATCTTTGTGTGTGTGTACTTGTCATGGTGTACATGTGTACATGTGAAGTCTGAAGACAACTTCTAACAATAGCCTCTGTTCTTCTAC
This sequence comes from Onychomys torridus, assembly GCF_903995425.1. Classification (NCBI taxonomy): domain Eukaryota; kingdom Metazoa; phylum Chordata; class Mammalia; order Rodentia; family Cricetidae; genus Onychomys; species Onychomys torridus. The sequence goes on along the minus strand of NC_050449.1, from coordinate 12,735,222 downwards.
TAGGTAGGTTCCAAGGACCAAATTCCAATCCTCAGGCTTAGTGGCAAGTACCTTTACCTCTTGAATAATCTTGTATACCTTTAATGTCATTTCTCTATTCAAAGCCACTCAATGAATTTCAACTACCCTGAAGGCAAAGTCTGAAGCATTTTTCAGTTTGTAGTGATTTGTGTGATCCTCTGCCTTTCTACCAGGGGCAAGCAAAGTTTTAATTCTCTCTCTCTCTCTCTCTCTCTCTCTCTCTCTCTCTCTCTCTCACTCACTCACTCTCCTTTACTTGTATTGACTTTTTTCTGTTCTGTACAGGTCCATCACACAGTCTCACTTCCCTGGTCCTTGGACACAATCTTCAGTCTGGATCTTTCTCTAGTCTAACTGGCCCCATCTGATTAGCTACAAAACATCTGAAACTCAGTTTCTTTTGGAGTCTTCCCACCATGAAGCTCCCATCTCCTGAAGATGATGGATCCCTGCTTTACTTCCTCCAGTCTATGCCTCCATTTTATCTCAGTCTGTAATTTTGTCATTGGTTATTAAATACATACATTCCTGGTTTTCTAAGTTTTATTACGTTGTAGTAGAAATATCATAACTAGAAAGTTGACACAATGATGACAGCTGACTGATGTGCACTGAGGTGATCTGTAATCTGCAGGGACTGTTGTGTAGAAGTGAGATGATTTTCCATTGCTAACTGCCTCATGATAAGAAATATTTGGTACTTCCATTTTATTTCCCTTAGTGCTTAATGTAGTAAGAAAGTCAATGGAGGTCTTACTGATGATTTACATGACAACATTTGAGCAGATAACTATCTAGAAAATCTCAATATGATATAAACATCTACAGTCTATTTCATACTACCTATTAAAAAGGGAGGGCAAGAGGAGAGAGGAAAGAAACAGCAATCCAACACAGGCTGCTTGGCTTTTCTATCACTTATTCCAGACATCATAAAAACCAGAATTTTCACTGAATGAATGTGGTCTGTACCTGCTCCTTCAGAGACGTTAAAAAGAACACTGTTGTCAATATGCCAGTCTTCCCTTCACACCCAGGAAATCTCGGGGTGGAAGTTTGGCCCAGTGGTTAGTAATACTGTTGCAGATGATAAGAATCTGCTTTCCAGCATCCATATGGTGTGGCTGACAACCTCCTGAAACCTCAATTCCAAGGGAATCTGATGTACTCAGATGACCTCACAAGTACTTCATTCATGGGTTAAAATCTGCAACACACACACACACACACACACACACACACACACACAGAGAGAGAGAGAGAGAGAGAGAGAGAGAGAGAGAGAGAGAGAGAGAGAGAGAGATAAAAATGAAAATAAACAGCACTCTGGAGGCAGAGCCAGGTGGATCTCTGTGAATTCCAGGCCAGCCTGGGCTACCAGTGAGTTCCAGGAAAGGCATAAAGCTACACAGGCAAACCCTGTCTCGAAAAACAAAACAAAACCAAAAAAAAAGGAAAGAAAACATTTAAGAAATAAGGAATACAATCTTTAAGAAGGGGGAAGGAAGGAAGGAAAGGAGGGAGGAAGAGAAGGAGAGGGAAGGAGAGAGGGAGGGAGGAAGGAAGGGATGGAGGGAAGGAAGAATCAGAATCGGTGTATTTCACTGAGCCATTACAGACTGCTTGGTCCTCACACATTAATGGTAATAGAATCTCTGCCATAGGTTACCTAGGCAGAGATTTCAATTACTTTTTGTATCCAAAATAGATTGTCACCAGATATCTTTCCCTCCAGCTTTATCTACAAATGAATCAAAATAAACAACTCCCAAGCAATTTTTTGTGTGTGTATGATCCCTAAGAACAATGATTACAAGGCAAGATATTACTCTGACAATCTCATGAAGATAAAGACACAAGATGTGATTTAAACAATTAAGAACAAGGTAGTGAGCAACAAGATGTTCTTCCCTGACTTCAAATCCACTCCTCACTGTGCAAATGTGTGATCATAATTGTTGTTCGAATCTTAGATGGTCTTTTAATAAAATACTGGGTACCAGATATTGGGGCAAAAGCTGAAAGATCAGAGAAGCAGAGCAAGCCACAGCCAACCTCACCTTCCCAACTCCTCAGCGATCCTGTTTCCTCATACTGAAAGCCTCTGAGTCCTCACCAGAAAGGGTCTCTCTCAGCTGAACTGCTTTATTTCCTGTTTCTCACACCTTGTATACCTTTCTCCGTCCTGCTGTCACTTCCTGGGATTAAAAATGTGGGTGCTTCCCAGTACTGACATTAAAGGTGTCTACCACCACTGCCTGCCTCTGTCTCCAGTGTGGGCTTGAACTCACAGAGATCCAGTCAGAAATCTGCCTCCCCAGTGATAGGATTAAGGGTGTGTGCCACCACTGTCTGGCCTCTGTGTCTAATTTAGTGACTGGCTCTGTCCTCTGATCCTCTGGCAAGCTTTATTGGGGTATACAATATTTCTGTAAATCATGCATGGATTTGTTGTTCCTAGCAATATTTAATGATTTTCATAACAACTTAAATACCAGTCCCCCAGATTACCATAGATATGAGCAGCTTGGAAATTTATCTCAAATATCATCTTCCAAGAAACCATCAGGAGCCAAAAGTTGGTAATGAGAAAGGCAAAAGCTGTAGAGGTCCTATCTGGTTAGGGAACTGGGAGACACCTTTCTTTGAATTATCTTAAACCCCATCAGGTACTACAGCAAATCCTGATTTGACATAAAGGGAATTCAAATCAAAATAGCCAATAATTTCACTAATGTTGTAGAGTGACTAAGTGGCGGAGCTAAGTCATGAACCCAGGACACAGTGTGCACTCCCCTCATCTGGAGGCGTGTCACACTAATAGGCAACCGGTAAGCCCAGAGCTGTAGCTATATGACAGGCAGCTTTCCCAGAGCCTCAATATGTGGGGAAATTGCAAGATCAGGTGTGGTTAGGCTCAAGTATCAGCATAAGCAAGGCTGTTAACCTTTTTCCCCCAAATCACACAATTTTCTTAATGAGAAACACTAGAGAAGAAAATGTAGTGCCCCTAAAAAACAGTAAGTCATTAAAGATTTTCACTTTAGTCTCTGTAGTAAAGGTCAGAGCTCACAATGCCTTCATCCTACACTTATGAAATTACACAGGCTCAATCCTCAAAGGAAAACAGCAAATTAACCCTCACAACATAAAGAAATGTGTGGAGCACTGTATATTAATGAAATGTTACATTTACAAGTAAATGAAAATTGGGACTTAGAACATCTGAACCCAACATGGATCAAAGGAAGTTTCTGGACCTGTAAATTGCTTTTGGTTTTTGTTTTGTTATTGCTGTTTTAATTTACTCTGAATATTTTGTACATGTGTACAACATATCTTGATCATGTTCATTCCTTCCTCCCTCCTTTCAACTCCCCAGGACCCTCCATCAAGAAAGCCCCTCCCATCTTCATGTTCTTTGCCCCCCACCCCTTTACTTACTTGTCTTTCTACCCGCTGAGTCAACTCAGTGCTGCTCACTTATGCATAGTCCTGGGATTACCAACTGGGCCATGGAAACCAACAGGTAAATGAGTGAGTGGCCACACTCTTAAAGAACACGGGCTCTCCCTGCCCCCACTGCTGTCTACTACCAATAACTCCTCAGCTAGGGGTGGGCCTTTCTGCTACCCACTCCATGCCAGAATTTTGAACTGGCTTGATATTGCACAGGTCTTATGGCACAAACCATAGTTTCTGTGAATTATATGTGCAACAACAGTTAAGTCATGTCCATGTTGACTTTCTGTTCTAGCTCTACATACTTCATCATTCTTTTGCTGACTGCACACAGAGGCTGATTTGTTTTATGGATGGACTGGCCAACTCAGCTTTACTTTCTTGTTTTAGCTGAGTGTTGAGACAGGATCTCATTTTGTGGGCTAGTTTTGTCTTGACTTCACAGCAATCCTGCCTCAGTGCCTCAAGTGCTAGAATTGCAAATGTAAGCATCATGTCGAGCTTCATTTGTCTTTTCCATGATAACTTCTGTCTTGCTTCTTTCTGAAGTCTGTTTTACATTATTTTATTATACTTGTTTTTGTTTTAATTTGTTGTGATGTGCACATACCTTTCTATATCTTTCTTTTCCAACCTTTCTTCATCTCACTTGTAAACAATTTATGGCTGTGTTGTGTATTTAAATCTACTTTCCAATCCTCTGAGTTTTCATTGGCTTATGTAGAAATTTATATTGTGACTGTTCAGCTTCTGTGCTTATGCCTGGCATTCTATTTGGTATTTAGTTTTTCCCAATGTTTCTGTGTCTCTGTTTCCTAACTTCTGGGTTTCTTGAAGATTTTACAATTTCAATCTTCATTCAGTCATCACTAGTATCTTTTAATAAGCCTTATTACACTACCTTTTAAGCATTTAATGTAGCTTTTATTGCTTTCACTTGGACATTTTAAGTGCATATTGAATGCTTACTACCCTTCCAATATCTTCCATCTTTCCAAATGTATCATTTACATATTTTCTTTGCACATACTTATAGCTGCATTAGGCTGTGAATAAGTTTTTCCTTGAGGAAAAAAATTTGAAAAATTTGAGAAAAGGAAAGTTGATTGTATTTACTCATGTTGTGGTAGACATTTTCTGTATTCTATAAGTACAAAGATATCCACTTTTAGAAATTATTTTCTGTTTAGAGCATTTTTTTTGTATTTTTTGTTCTTTTTTATTATTATGTGTTTTAATTTTATACATCAGCCATGGGTTCCCCTGTCCTCCCCCTCCCGCCCCACCCCCAGCTTCCCCCCAGCCCCTCCCCTCCATTCCCATCTCCTCCAGGACCAAGACACCCCTGGGGATTCATTTAAACCTGGGGGATTCAGTACAGGCATCCTTCCAGGCATTTTCTTTCACCATGTATTACAGTAGGTTGTCTTCATCTAAAAACTTTATTTTGTTTTTGTCCTTAAAGACTTTTACATCTTTTACAAAATCTAGGCTGACTTTTCTTTTTTTTTTTTTTTTTGAGCTGAGGATTGAACCCAGGGCCTTGTGCTTGATAGGCAAGCACTGTAACACTGAGCTAAATCCCCAACCCGACTTTTCTTTTAATACTTTAGAAATACAGCCATTTCATTTGGTTCTCCAAATTCTGGTGAGAAATCCATTATCATTTAAATTATCACCTTATTAACATGATATGATTCTTTGATCCTCTGTGGTACTGAACTAAGGTTTGACTGAACATGGGCCTCCTGAGTTATATCTCCATCGCTCTTTCATTTAAAAACCATTATCTATATATGTGTGTGTGTGCATTTTTGTCAAATGTGTGCAAGTGCCTGCAGGAGACTAGAAGATGGTGTTGGATCCCTAGAGCCGGAGTTACAGAGTGTTGACACCCAGATGTGAGTGCTGGAAAATGAACTTAGATCCTCTGCAAAAACAACAAGTTTTCTTAACCACTAGGCCAACTCCATCCCTCTTCTTTCACTTTTAGTTTTGGTTTGGGGACAAGGTCACACCAAGTTGTTCCAGATGTCCAGAATAGAACTCAATCTGAAATTCAGGAAAGTGTTGAACTTGCAATCTTCCTGCTCTAACCTCTCAAATAGTTAGGGGTAGAGGCTTGCATCACCAACTAAGGTGAGGCTTTTATTTTATTTTAATATTTTTTTTTATTTTCTTTTGCAGGCCATATAGGGTTTCTGGTTTCGTATAGGGTTTCCACTGACATTATCCTTGGGTTGAACACAACCCTGCTGATACCAGCCTAACAGAAAAGAGTGTTTCATGTAGCAAAGTAAAAATAAATATGGGTCTCACACGAACTCCACTGACATCATGGCCATCTGGGGTCATAGTTGTCTTTTTTTACTTTCGTTTCTTTGTGTGGTGTGTGTGTGTGTGTGTGTGTGTGTGTGTGTGTGTGTGTGTGTGTGTGTTTTCCCCCCAAGACGGGGTTTCTCTTTGTAGTTTTTGTGCCTGTCCTGGATCTCACTCTGTACACCACAGTGGCCTCAAGTTCACAGAGATCCGCCTGGCTCTGCCTCCTTAGTGCTGGGATTAAAGGCATGCACCACCACCACAGCCTGGCTACTTTCTTTTCTTTATTATTGCTTTTAATATAAGAAATAATGTATACTTTGCTGGCATGCAACTAACTGTGTAGCAAAGGATAATGTTGAATTTCTGGTCTTCTTGGCACTGCCTCCTGAGTGTTGTGATTAAGGTCATGTTCCCTGACTTTACCAACTAAGCTGTATCCTAGCACTTTGATGAATTAAGAACTTTAATATTAATTAATAAATTAAAAACTGTTTATTAGTGTTTAATATCCATTGTTTATTTGGGGATGTTGTTTCTGTTCGTTCTCATCTCTTTCACATGTACTTATGTAGTATGTAGGCGAATGCTATTGTCATGGCACGGTGTGTAGGGAAGAAGACAATTCGCTGCGATCCCTTCCTTCTTTGATCATGTGGGTTCCTGCCATCACACACAAGCATCAGCATTTTTGCAGAGGACTATCTTACTCCTCTGACTTGTTTGTTTGCTTTTGAGAAGATCTCACTATGTATGTTATATAATCAGACATCTAAAACTGGCCCAGTACTCATGATCTTCCTTTTTGAGTATACAAAGTGATGGAATTAAAGGCATACTTGATGATGCCTGGATTAAAGTTTTGTCTTTGTACTTGGTCTTTTATAACATCTACTCCCCTAGACCAATGACAGGGGTCATCTCCAAGAGTAGGCAAGTCTGGGTTACCCTCTTGCCTTTGCTAGCTAATCTTTCCTGTCTGTGGTATTTGGGAACACTGCTGAAGTGGCATCTAGCTGTTTTCTTCTTTGCTGGGCTGCTTTTCTTAATCCTTTTACTAAAAGAAGTGGTCATTTGCTAGTGCTTTATTGATGTTCTATATACCTGCTGGTGTTCCCAACTTCACTTCCAAATACCAAATGGAACCCAGTAACAGTCACAGGTTATTTCCTGCTCTGAAGAGACCTTCAAGGCACCCCTTATTCTCAATATTTTTCAGGTTTCTCATTCTTGCTTTATGTAGAATGTTCAGGTTGGTTTTCTGTTGCTGTTCTTAACAAGAAAAATAGGGAAACTATGTCTATTCAGCTTTTCCAAGAAACAGGTTTACATTTTTATATTTAGAATGACATTTTGTTCATAGGCAAAATATGCCAGTCTGAAATTGAATAATAGAATTTGGTTTATTGTGTATATCTGTTTCTCTTATTGTTTACCTTATTTGGCAAAAATAGTATTTTTGGAATACTATGCTGGTGTTTTTAATTCAGCAACAGTAAATGAGTTTCATTTTTATAGAAAATATGTGTATACAGTAAGAGTTGTATGACAAATAGCAAATATCTTGAAACTATAACTGAACCTTCAGATTCAAAAGCAATGAACTCTTTGAAGTGCTATCCCTCTTCCCATGGGCACCAGAGGCTTAACTGTCTGGAGGTCAAAAGGCACATGGAAAGTCTCGAACTGGGGCTTGGCAGGGTGAAGATCAACAGGCTCACAGCTTGAGCCTTGGTTCCCTGTGTCAGGCTCAGTCTATAAAGTCTTAGTTCCCTCACTTAAGTCTTAAGATCCAAAGACCTGAACGCCAACACTCGTTTGATTGACGGCTATCTCAGAACCAGGAGTAGAGTGCTTTCATTTCACTGTCAGAGCTGCCAGGACACATGTGTCCCCTGATAGCAGTTTCTGATTTTTCTCTCTCTGGAAGTAAAGGCATTTCTGAAACAATTAAGCTCAACCTGGAGCATAAACTGAAACACCCTGTGCAAGCAGTAAAACTCCATATTGATTTTTGACCCCAGGCCCTCCATGGAGTGTCCTCATCTCCCAAGGGTGAAGTTTTACAAGGGAATTGTTTTTTTAACTGCAAGATTAAAGCAAATTTTAGTAGCTGGACAGCTCCCTATTCACTACATGTTGAAGAAGTCTAGGGAACATGTGTTCTGCTTTTCAAGGTGGTTGTAAATCTCCTCCCTAAATTGCTTCCAGATCAGTGTTTTTGTGCAAAGCATTTCAATGGTATTGTATCAGCCAAAACACTAATATTCACTCCCTCAATCTCACACACTATTATAAATTCTCCTGACCTAATTTGGAAGAAGCAGATGCCAATCCGATCCGTCATCATTGCTCTAGGTCAGCAGAAGTATTGTCTGGATAAAAGCTGCTGCTGTTAGCAATGTGTGTGCATGGTTCAGCACATTTAAAAAATGCATCAGCTGTATGCTCCTATGAAAAGATTTGAGCATATATTCCAAAAGTATCTTTCTTCAGAATTCTGAATATAATGCCATTAAAAATATGTATGCAAATTCTATAGAAATTGATGATTAGATAGGATGATATAATTTTTAGGATTTTTCAATAGGTTTTTACTATCATATCAAATAAATGCAATATTTATCTGTAAATCCCCCCTTACAACACTCTCCAGTTAAAAAAAGTCATTTTTATTTAATGATTTATGGTAGAAACATAATATTTGTTCACCTGGATGAGTATAATTAATAATAATGCTTTACAGATCTCAAAACTTCAGTCCTAGATACTATTTAACACTGACCCCTGCAGGGAACAAGGATGCAGATTATAGGTAAGATTGTCAGTCAATCTCCACACATCATCTACAATTCATCCTTGAAGAACCTATACCATAGGTCCTATTGTTTATGTTTCCTTTTCTGAAGAAGACACCTATACACTGTGTTTTCATTATATCTTCAAAGTATTATATTAATTCATATTTCACAACCAAATATTTATTCTTAGGCAGGTTTGCCCAGAGACTCAACTTTCGTACCCCATTTTGTCACATGCAGTAAAGCATCACTTAATCACAGGGATGTGGTCAAAGAAATACACTTCCAGGTGATTCTGTCATTTGATAAATACCTAATTGTGTCCTTATGGTAGCTAAGGCTGTTACAATGTCACCAACAATAATAGCATGAAGCTAACATAGACTACACTGCCTGTCATTAACCTGAATGCCATTGTGTTGTGCATGACTGTACATTCACCTGAGCATCCAATGCGATGTTTCCCCACTGGGCTATAAATCCAAGGAATGAAAGAAGTGTATCTTGGTGTCCTTGAAGTATCACTTCCTAGTAAAAAAATTATATACATTAGATACAGAATAAATATCTGTTCAGCGGATAAAGTATCTAAAAATGCATATTGAAATTTTAACCCACCCTAAGGTATATATATTATATATTAAGCTTACAATACATACATATTTTTCCCAGTGAAAATAGGGAGAATCAGTCTGGTAAGATTGTTTACCTTGGAAAAGTGCTTGTCATGTGTGCCTAGCAACCTGAGTCTAATTCATGGAGCCTTATAAAGGTGAAAGGAAAGATCTGACTTTACAAAGTTGTCTTCTGACTACAATAGTCTCACAATGATGCAGACACACATACACATGCCACAATATTAATAATAATGAAGAAGAAGAAGAAGAAGAAGAAGAAGAAGAAGAAGAAGAAGAAGAGGAGGAGGAGGAGGAGGAGGAGGAGGAAGGGGAGAAGGAAAGGGGAGGAGGAGGAGGAAGGTGAGAAGGAGCGGGGAAGAGGAGGAGGAGCAGAAGTGGGAGGAGGAGCAAGGTGGTAAGAGCGCCCTTAACAAAATATTAAGCCATTGGTAGGTACTAGTTTCTACCTGTTAATATAAATCATTTTCTTTGTATTTTGTTTTATATATATGAAATTTATTTAAATTCTATTCCTACACTATGTAAATGCTCTTTATTTATTTATAATTATTATTTGTGCATGATGTATATGTGTACATGTGATTGCCATGACACATATGTGGAGGTTAGAGGACAACTTTGTGAAGTCAGTTCTTTCCTTTTACTTTCATGTTAGTAGAACTTGGTTCATAAGGCTTGATGTTCTATGTCTTCCCATGATGAACCATCTTACTGGCCAGGACACCCTATATTTAAATCTCCTGGACACTAATCAACATTCAAGAAAAACTTTAGATAATTTAGGACTGCATGCTCCTTTGAAATGATGGCATTGATGTATGTACAGGCATGTAGAATATGTTGTGTTTAGCTAAAGGTAGTCACTGAGAGGAAACTAGAGATGCCCTGACAGTATCTGTTAGAAATCTATATGGAGCCACACCTAGGTTCCAGCCCTGGGCACCAGACATTCAGGGAAAAACCAGTCCAACTTGGTCCCAGGTTCTGACCATAAGGCAGGACCCCCAAGTCCCACTGGGAAGGTTCCCCCTCTCCAATACCCTCCAGTGGACCCTACAACCTCTACCCCCTGCCCCCACACCCATCTGCCTGAGACCCCAGCCACTTCTGGAGACTTAGAAATCAGCCCCCAGCTTCCATCTTGCCCCAGAACTCCCATCAATACTCTTTAAATTGTTCCACACAATAGAAGCAAAAGGAATATTACCAAACTCCTTCTATGAGGCTATAATTACCCTGATTTCTCAAACAAACAAAGATGCAAAAAAGAAAGAGAACTACAGACCGATCTCCCTCATGAACATTGATGCAAAAATACTCAATAAAATACTGGCAAACAGACTCCAAGAACAAATCAAAACAATTATCCAGCATAATCAAGTAGGCTTCATCCCAGGGATGCAAGGGTGGTTCAACATACAAAAGTCTGTCAATTTAATACACCATATAAAAAACTGAAAGAAAAAAAACACATGATCATCTCACTAGATGCAGAAAAGGCATTTGACAAAATCCAACACCCCTTCATGATAAAGGTCTTAGAGTAATCAGGAATACAGGAAACATACCTAAACATAATAAAGGCAATCTACAGCAAGCCCACAGCCAACATCAAATTAAATGGAGAGAAACTCAAAGCAATAACACTAAACTCAGGAACAAGGCAAGGCTGTCCCCTCTCCCCATACTTATTCAATATAGTACTTGAATTTCTAGCCAGAGCTATAAGACAACATAAAGAGATTAAGGGGATACAAATTGGAAAGGAAGAAGTCAAGCTTTCCTTATTTGCAGATGACATGATAGTATGTATGAGTGACCCCAAAAATTCAACCAAGAAACTGATAAAGCTAATAAAAACCTTCAGCAACATTGCAGGATACAAGATCAACTCAAAAAATTCAGTAGCCCTCCTATATACAATAGACAAATAGGCTGAGAAGGAAATCAGAGATACATCACCCTTTACAATAGCCACAAATGATATAAAATACCTTGGGGTTACTCTAACTAAGCATGTGAAGGACCTATATAACAAGAACTTTAAGTCCCTGAAAAAAAGAAATTGAAGAAGATGTCAGAAAATGGAAAGATCTCCCATGGTCATGGATAGGCAGGATTAACATAGTAAAAATGGTGATCTTACCAAAAGCAATCTACAGATTCAACACAATCCCCATCAAATTACCAACACAATTCTTCACAGACCTGGCAAGAATAATAATGAACTTCATATGGAAAAGCAAACAACCCAGCATAGCCCAAAGAATCCTGTATAATAAAACAACCTCTGGAGGCATCACAATCCCCGACCTCAAGCTCCACTATAGAGCTACAGTAATAAAAGCAGCTTGGTAGTGGCATAAAAACCAACATGTGGACCAATGGAATCGAATTGAAGACACTGACATTAACCTGAACACCTATGAACATATAATTTTTGACAAAGAAGCCAAAAGTGTACAATGGAAAAAAAGAAAGCATCTTCAACAAATGGTGCTGGCATAACTGGATGTCAACGTGTAGAAGGCTGCAAATAGATCCATATGTGTCACCATGCACAAAACTTAAGTCCAAATGGATCAAACACATCAACAAAAATCCAGTTACTCTGAACCTGATAGAACAGAAATTCGGAAGTAGTCTTGAATGCATTGACACCAGTGATCACTTTCTAAATATAACACTAGTAGCACAGACACTGAAAGAATCAATCAATCAATGGGACTTATTGAAACTGAGAAGCTTTTGTAGAGCAAAGGACACGGTCAACAAGACAAAGCAACAGCCTACAGAATGGGAAAAGGTCTTTACCAACCCCACATCTGACAGAGAGCTGATATCTAGAATATATAAAGAACTCAAGAAATCAGACATCAAAATGTGCAATAGTCCAATTAAGAAATGGGCTATAGAACTGAACAGAGAATTCTCCACAGAGGAAGCTCAAATGGGTGAAAGACATTTTAGGAATTGCTCAACATCCCTAATTATCCAGGAAATGCAAATCAAAATGACTCTGAGATACCACCTTACACCTGTCAAAATGGCTAAGATCAAAAACACAGAAGGCAGCTTATGCTGGAGAGGATGTGGAGCAAGGGGAACTCTCCTCCACTGCTGGTGGGAATGCAAGCTTGTATAGCCACTTTGGAAATCAATATGGCACTTCCTTAGAAAATTGGAAATGTCCAAGCTATAGCACTCTTGGGCATATACCCAAGGAATGCTCAATCATACCACAAGGGCATTTGTTTAGCTATGTTCATATCAGCATTGTTTGTAATAGCCAGAACCTGGAAACAACCTAGATGCTCTTCAACTGAAGAATGGATAAAGAAAATATGGTACATATACACAATGGAGTACTACTCAGCAAAGAAAAACAATGACACCCAGGCAGTGGGACCCAGACCTGTCTTTTGTGCATGAGCTGGCTCTTTGGAATCTTTGGCTTACACAGGGACACTTTGCTCAGCCTGGAACGAGGGTACTGGACCTGCCTGTACTGAATCTACCAGGTCGAGCTGAGTCCCCAGGGGTGTCTTGGCACTGGTGGAGAAAGGAATGGAGGGGAGGAGCTGGGTGGAAGGCAGTGGTGGGGTCATGAGGGGGGAGGACAGCGAAACCCATTGCTGATATGTAAAATTAAAACACAAACATAATTTAAAAAAAAGAAATAAAAAAATGAAAACACACAAAGAAGTCTATATGGAAATTAATATTTGTCATCATAACTGCAAAGATTTTAAGAATACATACAAATAAGTTGTCCATATCAACTGCCAAAAAAATTTCCTTTTTTCCTAATAAGAAATGCAAAGAATAAAAAAAGTGAGTTTTAAGTTGCTTTGGAATCAACAATCTGTGACTTAATTAAGGAAGATATACTGGAGCCCTCAACAACTGCAATGACATAGGTGGGTTATTGCATACTCCTCAAGATCACAAACCTTTAGGTCTTGAACTTCATCAAATCTAGACATGTAGTTAGCCATCCTCCCAGCCTGATATCATGGACCTGCTGCAAACAGGTAATTCTAAGGACGTTTGTCTCTCATAGAATCTGAGTTAGCTTTGCTCCCTGGGTGGGCAATAAATATATTTTGTTCCCCATCTAAAAAACAGAAGTCGTGATGGATGAGGACAGAAAGAAGGACTTGAAAGAGAAATTGGAACAAAACTAAAGACTCAGAATCTGACATTTCAGAGATTTCATTTGAAGTTGGCTCTGGGAACCTGGGCTCCAGAAAGAAAAGAGTTCATTAGACAGAGGCAACTTGATTGTTCCTAATTCTGAGTTGGTATGCAGAGGAGCTACATCTGGACTGTGAACAAAATTGCTCTGCTGCCAATGATATCTTGAACATGAAATCAACTTATGATTCCTATCTTAGTCAGTTTTCCATTGCTTTGAAGAGACACCATGACCACAGCAATTCTTATGAAAGAAAGCATTTAATTGGAGCTTAATTACAGTTTCAGAAATTTAGTCTATTCCATCATAGCAGGAAGCACAGCAGCTTATAGGCAGTCACGGTGTTGGAGAAGTAGCTGAGAATTCTATGTCCAGATCTGGAGATAGCAGGAAGAGAGAGAGAGAGAGAGAGAGAGAGAGAGAGAGAGAGAGAGAGAGGCCTGGTTTGGGCTTCTGGAACCTCAAGGCCCACTCCTAATGACACACTTCTTCCAAGAAAGTCACACTATCCCCAATAAGATTATACCTCCTAATCCTTCTCAAGTAGTGCCATTCCCTAATGACCAAACATTCAAATATATGAGCCTATGGGGGCCATTCCTATTCAAACTTACACACCCCACTCCCTGGCCTCCATAGACTTGTAGCCATATTATAATGTAAAAATTCATTCAGTCCAACTTCAAAATTCCCCATAGTCTATAACAGTATCAACACTGTTCAAAATTCCAAAGTCTTTTCTAAGTCTCTTAACTGTAATCTCCTATAAAGTCCAAATAAAAAAAAGTAGATCACTTACTTCAAACATACAATGGCATAGAATATACATTACCATTCAAAAAGACAGGAAAAGGGAGCATAATGAAATACTAGATCAAAATAGTACTGAAAACCGGCAGGGCAAACTCCAAATTATGCATTTCCATGTCTTATGTCAAAAGTACTCTTCAGATCTCCAACTCCTTTCAACTTTGTTGACTGCAAAATACTTCTCTCTCTTGGGCTGTTTTCACACCATGTTAGCAGCTCTCCTTAGTATGTATCCCATGTTGAGATTTTCAATGAATTTCAGACTTAATTTTCACAATTTCATGTAATTGCCTCTCTAGGACCCTGTGAAGGGACATCCCTGATGAATATTGGCTTCAGAAGCTTTTCTTGGCCACAGAGGGAGATTCCACAAGTCTTTACTGCTTAAGATTTTCTTTAATTACTTTTCACAAGCTGGAAGCTTACCTGAGTGGGGTCTTGCCCTAAGGTCACCACTCCCTTTAATACATTTAACATCAGCTTTTATTTAAACTTTTTATCTCGTTGAGCATTGCACTTGGCTCCATTAAATTTCCTGGTGCTTATTTTCTCCTCAAACTGTATACTTTGTATTGCTCAGCCTTCTTTTTATTTTAGCTCTATATAAGACTAACCACTAACACATGACAGTTAATATTAGGCTATCTTGAAATCTCTGCAATACCATTTATCCAAAACTCCTCAAATTAACATCATGGCAGATGGGTTTGACAAGGATACAATATAGTCCTGTTCTTTGCCAAAATATCAGAAGAAGGTCCCTAGGCCACATTTTTCTCCTCTGAAACCCTTCGGGCAAAACCTTCAGAAGTTATTTGCAGCACTGTTTTCTACACTCCTCCTAGGATGGCTGGCCCATCAAGCCCCACTTAAAGTTTTCAACTGTTTTTCCAAATTTCCTAAATTCATGTTCTGCCAATAAGGAACATATTTAGGCCTGTCACAGGAATATCCTACTCCCTGGTACCAACTTCTGTCTTAGTCAAAGTTTTATTGCTGTGAAAGCATACCATGACCACAGCAACTCTTATAAAATAAAACATTTATTTGAGGTTTGCTTATAGTTTCAGAGGTCTAGTCAATTACCAGCTTGTTAGGACACATGGTGACATACAAGCAGACATGGTGCTTCAGAGGTAGCTTAGAGTTTTACATCTGGATCCACAGGCAGCAGGGAGAGAGAGAAAGAGAGAGAGAGACAGACAGAGAGAGACAGAGAGACAGAGAGACAGAGAGAGACAGAGACAGAGACAGAGAGAGAGAGACAGAGAGAGAGACGGCCTGGATTGGGCTTCTGAAACCTCATAGCCCATCCCCAGTGTCATAATTCCTTAAACAAGGCCAGACCTCCTAATTCCTCTCAGGAAGTGCCACACCCTTATGACCAAGCATTCAAATACATGAGCCTATGGGGCCCATTCTTATTCAAAATATCATAATGGCCCATCTTGCTCCTTGTATAAGTGGCAGGGTTGGCTGACTTCCAAAATTCATGCTGGCTGCTTCTTATGATTTCCCTGAATAAACATTTCAGGGCCCCATGTGTGATTTCTAAAGCTATGTCTACTCTTTGTAGCATACAGAGGACAGATAACCCTATGCAATATTAAGTAAATATCTGCTACCATGATCATCAAGATGAAGTCTCAATTCTGAATGTTTATGCCCCAAATACAAGGGCACCCAAATATGTGAAACATTACTAAAGCTAAAATCACACACCAAACTCAAAAACTAATAGTGGGAGACTTCAACTTCCCACTCTCATCAACAGACAGGTCTTCCAGACAGAAACTTAACAGAGAAATAAAGGAACTAACAGATATTATGACTCAAAAGGACTTAATAGACATCTAAAGAACATCTCACCCAAACACAAGAGACTATATCTTCTCAGTACCCCATACAAACTTCTTTGCAATTACTCAGTCACAAAGCAAACTTCAACAAATACAAAGAAATTAGGATAGCCTGTATTTTATCAGACCACCATGCCTTAAATTTAGAATTCAACAACAACTCAAATTATAGAAAAGCTACAAACTCATGGAAACTTAATAATGCTCAACTGCATCACCAATGGGTCATGGAAGAAGTAAAGAAAGAAATTAAAGACTTCTTGGAGTTCAATTAAAATGAATGTACAACATGCTCAAACTTAGGGGACACTATAAAGCAGGACTAAGGGGAAGTTTAGCTCTAAATGCCTTCATAAAGAAGTTGGAGAAATCTCACACTAGCAACTTAACAGTACATCTGAAAGCTCTAGAAGTAAAAGAAGCAAACTCACTCAGAAGGAGTAGATGCCAGGAAACAATCAAATCGAGAGCTGAAATCAATAAAAGGGAAACAAAGAGAATAGTCCAAAGAATTAATGAAACAAAGAGTTGGTTCTTTGAGAAAATCAACAAGATAGATAGACCCTTATCCAAACTAATTAAAAGGCTGAGAGAGAATATCCAAACTAACAAAATCAGAAACAAAAAGGGAGGCATAACGACTGACAGCAAGAAAATCCAGAGAATCATCAGGTCACTCTCCAAAAACCTGTACTCCACAAAATCAGAAAAATCTAAAAGAAATGGACAATTTTCTGGATGTGTATCATATGCCCAAATTAAATCAAGACCAGATAAACAATTTAAATAAACCTGTAACTCTTATGGAAATAGAAGCAGTCATCAAAAGTCTCCTAACCAAAAAAAGCACAGGGCCAAATGTTCTCAGTACAGAATTCTACCAGAATTTCAAAGAAGAGCTACTACCAATACTATTCAAATTTTTCCACACAATAGAAACAGAAGGAACATTGCCAAACTCTTTTTATGAGGCTATAGTTACCCTGATACCCAAACCACACAAATATTTGCAACAAAGAAAAAGAATTACAGACCAATCCCCCTCATGAACATTGATGCAAAAATGCTTAATAACATACTGGCAAACTGAATCCATGAAAACATCAAAAACTCATTCACCATGATCAAGTAGGCTTCATCCCCAAATGCAGGGATGGAACAACATATGAAAATCTGTCAATGTAATCTATCATAAAACTGAAAGAAAAAAAAACACATGATAATCTCATTAGATGCTGAAAAAAATCTTTTACAAAATCCAACAACCCTTCATGATAAATGTCCTGGTGAGATCAAGAATACAAGTAACATACCCAAACATAATAATGGCAAATTGCAGAAAGCTTACAGCCAACATCAGATTAAATGGAGAGAAACTGAAAGCAATTCCATTAAAATCAGGCACAAGACACTCTCCCCATATCTATTCAATATAGAATTTGAAGTTCTAGCTAGAGCAAAAAGACAACAAAAGCAGATCAAGGGAATACAAATTGGAAAGGAAGAAGTCAAACTTTTGCTATTTGCAGATGATATGATAGTATACATAAGTGACCAAAAAATTCTACCAAGGAACTCCTACAACTGATAAACAATGTTTCAGTAATGTAGCAGGATATAAGATTAACTAAAAAAAATTAATAAGCCTCCTATATACAAGTGATAAATGGGCTGAAAAAGAAATAACAGAATATCACCTTTACAATAGCCACAAATAATATGAAATACCTTGGGGTGAAAGACTTGTATGACAAGAACTTTAAGTCTTTAAAGAAAGAAATTGAAGAAGATATCAGAAAATGGAAAGATTTACCATGCTCATGGATAGATAGAGCCAACATAATAAAAATGGCAATCTTACCAAAAGTATTCTATAGATTCAATGCAATCCTCATCAAAGTCCCAACACAATTCTTCATGGACCTCAAAAGAACAATACTTAACTTTATATGGAAAAACAGAAAACCTAGGATATCTAAAATAATCCTATACAATAAAGCAACTTCTGGAGGCATGACCATCCCTGATTTTAAGCTCTACTATAGAGCTATAGTAATAAAAATAGCTTGGTATTGGCAAAACAAAACAAAACAAACAAAACAAAACAAAAAACAAAAAAAAACCCTGCCACTTGGACCAATGGAATCAAATTGAAGACCCTCACATTAATCCACATACCTTATTTTTGATAAAAAAGTCAAAACTGTACAGTGGAAAAAAGAAACCATCTTCAACAAATGGTGCTGGCACAATCTGGATGTCAACATGTAGAAGATAGCAAATATATCCATATCCATCACCATGCATAAAACTCAAATCCAAGTGGATCAAAGACCTCAACATAAATCCAGCTACACTAAACCTGATAGAGGAGAAAGTAGGAAAAGCCATGGCACAGGAGACTATTTCCTAAATCTAATAGCAACAGCTCAGACACTGAGAGCAACAATTAATAAATGGGACCTCCTGAAACTTAGAAGCTTCTGTAAGGAAAAGACGTGGTAAATAATAAAATATCTTTTCCCTACAGAATGGGGAAAGATCTTTACCAACCACACATCTAAGAGAGGACTGATCTCCAAAATACATAAAGAACTTAAGAAACTAGACAGCAAAATACCAAACAATCCAATTGAAAAATGGGCTACAGATCTAAACAGAGAATTCTCAACAGAAGAATTCTGAATGGCTGAAAGGCTCAACATCTTTAGTCATCAGGGAAATGCAAATCAAAATGACTCTGAGATACCATCTTACACCTACCTGTTAGAATGGCTAAGATAAAAAACCACTGATGACAGCTTATGTTGGAGAGGATGTGGAACAAGGGGAACACACCTCTACTGTTGGTAGGAGTGCAAACTTGTACAGCCAATTTGGAAATCAGTATCTTGGTTTATCAGAAAATTGGGAACCAATCTACCTCAAGACCCAATGATACCACTCGGGCTTATATCTAAGGGATGATACCACATCAATCATACCACAAGAACACTTGCTCAACTATGTTTGTGGTAGCATTATTCATAATAGCCAGAACCTGGAAGCAACCTAGATGCCCCCCGCAAAGTATGGATAAAGAAAATGTGGTACATATACACAATGGAATATTACTCAGCTGTAATTAACAATGACATCATGAAATTTGCAGGCAAATGGATGGAGCTAGAAAATACCATCCTGAGTGAGGTAACTCAGACTCAGAAAGGCAACCATGGTATGCACTCACACATAAGTGGATACTGGCTGTAAAGCAAAGAATGATCAGACTATAACTCACAGCTCCAGAGAATCTAGAAAACAAGGAGACCCTAAGAGGGATGTACAAATCACCTTGGGAAGAGGAAACAGAGGAGATCTCCATGAGTAAACTGGGGATGAGGAGGGGGCAATAGAGGGGAGGAAACGGGGGATGAGAACATGAGGGAACAGGATGGTCGAGCTGGGGAAGAGATGAAGTGGGAGAGCAATGAAAGTGATATCTTGATAGGAGACAATATGGGTTAAGGGAGAAACCTCATGCTAGGGAAATTCCCAGGAATCCACAGGGATGACCCCAGATTAGACTTCTAGTAATAATGGTGAGGGTGCCTAAACAAGCCCACCCTAGTAAGCAGATTGGTGCATACTCTGTCATCATAGAGCCTTTGTCTAGTAATAGATGGAAGCTGATGCAGAGATCTACAACCAAGCACCAGGCTGAGCTCCAGGAGTCCAGTTGAAGAGAAGAAGAGAGAATATTATAAGCAAGGGAGGTCAAGATCATGAAAAATAAATCTACAGAGAAAATTTAACCAAGCTTATGGGAAATCACAAACTTTAGACTAAGAGCTGTGGAAACCGCATGGGTCTAGACTATACCCTCTATATTTGGGAGACAGTTGTGTAGCTGGGTTATGTTGAGGGGCCCCTGGCAGTGTGATCACGATATATCCCTGATACATGAGCTGGCTTTCTGGATCCCTTTACCTATGGTCAGACATCTTGTTCACCCTTGATGCATTGGGGAAGGGCTTGGTCCAGCCTCAACTGAATGTACCAGGCTTAGATGCTCCCCCATGGGAGAACTTACCCTTTTGGAGGAGGGGATGGTGGGTGGGCTTGGAGGGAGAGTGGGTAGGGGCAGCAGGAGGAAGAATGAGAGGGGAATCTGTGGTTGGTATGTTAAATGAATAAAAATGTGTTTTTAAAAAGTCTCTAATCAGCAGGAAGCAGTCTAGAAAACTATGCCCACATTCCCAAAAATAAATTACAAATGTTTGTCATCATTTAGAGGTGCTGGTTACAAGTTGTTATTGGTAATGGTAAGGAAACAAAGATGAACAAAATAGATTAGATTCAGGAATCTCCTTCTAAAAAGAAATAGGGGGTATAGAAATAGAAATAGGATAAAAGAGTAGATTATTGAATCTACCTTTTTTTTTTGTTTTTGGTTTTTCGAGACAGGGTTTCTCTGTGTAGCCCTGTGCCTTTCCTGGAACTCACTTTGTAGCCCAGGCTGGCCTCAAACTCACAGAAATCCACCTGCCTCTGCCTCCCAAGTGCTGGGATTAAAGGCGTGTGCCACCACCGCCTGGCCTAAATCTACTTTTAAACCAAAAAGCAACTACTAGTCTTAAATATTTTACAAGTATGGATTTTGGTTTATTAATATAAATTTGAAGTTAATTTTGTTATACTGTATGTATATTTCTACTCGTGTTTGGGGTATTATACTTACATGGCACATTTAAAAATGTAATGTATAATTAAGAAATAGAGATTAATAGTCATCTATAATAGTGAAACTTACAGTTATGTGAGGTATATATTCAAGATCATACATAGATATATTTAGGTAGATAGATGGTCTTCAAATACTTTAAAGATCTATAGAATATGACATTTAAAATGTTTTAATAACTTAGGCTTTTCATAACAGTGAAACATGCCTGCTCCTGGTAGCACAAATCTGCTGCTAAAGGAGATGATGAGCATCAAAGAAATTCCTTATGTAGTTTGCTTCCTTTATGGCATAAGCTAGCTAGTAGGGCAAGAAATTGCTCTTGCCTTGACTGCTGACAGTATGCTGTCCAAATTGGACAAGCAGGGCACAAAAGAAAGTGATTGCCAAACCCTACCATGGAATAGTCCTTCAAAATCCTGCTTTCATGGAAAAGTCTGTCAGATATTCTAGACCAGCAGGCTGAAGATGGATGCCCTAATTTTACAGAGGAACCTTTGGTGGCTGTCTAGTCAGCCAGCTGTTTCTGTCATTTCTTAGTTTTGGAAGTTGTTTGCTCTGCATTTCTTGTTTACCCATGTAATATTATTAAAATTCTGTAGTAGTATGTTTACCATATATTCATTATTAATTCATTTGCTGGTAGACATCCAGGTTGCTTCCATCACCTCACTATTGTAAACAGAGCAGCAATAAATCTGGAAGTACAAGTGCCTCTGTAGTAAGATAGCCCTTTGTGTTATGTGTTGAAGTGTTACACCAGGTCCTATGGTAATTGTAATTTAAGGATTTGAGAAACTTCTACACTGTTTCCAGAGTGAGTGGTTTCACCTATTCATATGCCCACCAATCCTAATAGTTGCTCTTACATATTTCCTCAAGGTTCACTTCATTTATTTAATGACCTAGACCTGGCATTGCCCTACTTAATTTTTTTCATGGAACTTACCTCAAGTTCCTGCTTGATAAAAGTCCATTCTCTTTGCATCAAGTTCAAGCAGAAAAAAATGGAGAATATAAGAAAATACCCACTAGCTAAGAAGCTACTGGCACTGGGTAGCTCCTGAGAAGAAGGATCAGTTTCCTTTAATGCAGTGACCGTTGGAAATTTGACCACGCTCTGGGACAGTCTTCCTCCAAAACATGGCAATAACTGGGCAACACAAACTGTACTTCATGAGAGAAAAGAAAGAACATCCAAAGTTGTGTGGGTATGGAAAAGTAGATGGAGAGGGTGGCTAAGAATAATTGGGAAAACAGGAGTGAATATGATCAAGATATATTATATTAAATTCTCAAACAATTAATAAAAACATTATTTAAAAATTAATACACAGATGATGGTCATACAATATATAGATGATAAACAGATAAATTACAGATAGTTGATGGAGATAAACTAGTTATAGACAGATGATAGATATATCAGTGAAAAGATAGATAATATTATTTGACAGATAACAAGAAGACAGAAAAATGGTAGATAGACATATGATAGAGAAATAAACAGACAGATCAATAAATAGATGATATAGGACAAAGAATGAGGGGACAGTGACATATTTTAGTTTTTCCCTTTGGTAAAAGAAGGCATCAATATGTAGAGTCTCCCTGCACCACTGTGTCACCTGAGTATGTTGATAGCCCATGAAAAGCACTTATTAATTCTTGTTAGACTACTCATCTCTTCTAAATGAATTTTATACCTGTTCTAACTCAATAAAACTCCCAAGGAATTTCTTTTCCATGAGACAGTTAACTTTTTTCCTATTGAGAACTGAATTTATTTTCATTGCCTATTTTTAGTATATTGTTGAACTCTATTTCATTACAATATGAAACTTTATAAAACTGCCTCTTTCAATACATATAGCAAATATATCACTATAATGAGAAAGAGTTCTTGCAATTTGCAATAATAACGTAAATATAATTTGTTTTGGCTCACAATCATGCAACAGTCTCAGTTGAAGGCTGAACACTCCTTACTTTATATGAGACTTTCTTTGATCACAGAATTTTTCCTAAATGAGCAAATTTTGTAGTCAAAATGGAATACAATGTAGTAGTTTGATTTTTAAAATAAATTGCTATATTTGAAATGATAGGCTGTGAATGCTATCTGTGCTAGGTAACAAAGATCCTGTATATAGCCAGCTGCTATCCTCAATAGAAACTAACCTCTAACAGGATTTTTCATTGTTATTTGCCCCAGAAGTCTGGAGCAAGAGGACACACACTTTGAATAGTTCTTATCTCAGACAATGCCTTGTTATTATTCACTTTGGAACCAGAAAGCTATCAGTGCAGACCCACTGCAGGCAGCAGGTGCCTTCTTTTTCCCAAGTTGCAATTCTTTTCTTTGTCTTCTTTGTTTATTGAGGATTTCATGGAACATCAACACATAGTTTAGTGTACTAATGGTGTTTGTAAAACCAAGTTAGAAATACAGGAAGCAAACCTAAGAATCCTAATAATACAGGAGGTGGTTCCAATGAGTTCTGAAGGACAGAAAAATCAGGAGCATTGAAAAATTACACCATTAATTGCAAGATTCTGTCACTTCTATAGCTGATGATTGAAAGGCAGAAGTTACAGGAATTGATGCTGCAACATGTTTCTTTGTTCACTGGGGACCAGGTCTTTATAGGAAATGTGTTGTTGGGTTTCTGCTGTTCTCCAAGTTGTACTGGTAAGGCTGGCTCTGAGATCATGGTAGGACACTGGAGGCAGTACCCACTGGTGCTGGGTGGATGGGTAGTTCTAAATTGGTATAAACAATTTTTGAGGTGATGCACATAGACAGCAATCACATGAAAATGGCTCTTCTCTTTCCTTCCAGTCTGTTTGTTATCTTCACTGAACCAAGAGAAACACAGTCTGTAGACTCCAAGTATGACAATGAAGAATGCAGAGGGAAGCTTGGAGCAAAGACAGAGTTTAGTGTCTGTCACTCACAATTATGTAGAAAGTCATACCTTTGTGGAAAAAGACAGACAAGGAGATGCATGGCCCTGAATATACACAGTGAGTTCTTAGTAAGATCAAAGCTCACTGTTAGTGTTAGGCAGTGTTCAGTATCTTCAAGAGTTCCCTAAATGTTTATAATTAAAACTTTTACCTTCATCAATTAAACAAATAATCATTATCAGATTTATCAGTTATAAAGCAAAGATTCATTGTCCTCATTGTCATTCTGGTTAGCAGAGCCAAGTAAGATCCAGTCTTTTGAGATCCATTTAAATCCAATAAATTATTTCTAACTTACTTTCCTGTGTACTACATTTTCTCTGGCATAGGACCACAGAGCATTGCCTGAGATTTTAAAAAATAGAAACTTCATTTTCTCTCAAAGACTTCACAGCACAACCACTCTGCTTCATCATCACTTGGCTTACCTTTTCTTCCTACTCACAAACAGCATTGCATTTCTCTACTTTCTGCCTCCTCATTCTGTGATATTAACAGAACCAATTTTTATTCCAAATGGCAATGTAAAT
This sequence comes from Onychomys torridus, assembly GCF_903995425.1. Lineage (NCBI taxonomy): Eukaryota > Metazoa > Chordata > Mammalia > Rodentia > Cricetidae > Onychomys > Onychomys torridus. The sequence continues at coordinate 12,710,891 of NC_050449.1, read as the reverse complement.
TTATAAGACAAGCAATTGAAGGAGATGGCCACTTCATATGCATAATCAGGATCAAATCGCATGCATGCTAGTGCATACCCTGCTTTCTCACTTTTATATAATCCAGAATCACCTGCTCATAATTAAGATGGGTCTGCTCATACTAATTAACACAATCAAGACAATCTCTCACAAGCATACTAAGAGACACATCTCCAAGTTGTCTAGATTTTGTCAAATTGCTAATTAATGCTAATTATCACAAAATCTTTTTTGTAGTTTGGCACTTTAAAGTCTTGAGTAAAGAAGGATTACTCTATGTCCTAGATCCCTGGCAGCCTACAATGATGGCATGAGGCCTATCACCTGGAGGGCCTATAAATTCCTGTAATAAGCAACCCTTATCCAGAATCAGATAGAAAAGTAGCTCCAGAAGTCTGGAGAGATGCTACAGTGTGCAAGAGCACACACTGCTTTTGCAGATGACCAGTGTTCAGAGTTTTAGTCCTAGCATCTACATTAGGTGGTTTACAATAGCCTGTAACTCTGGCTCCAGGGGATCAGACACAGTCTTCTAGCTTCCAAGGTTATTTCACTTATGTGTACAAACCCATAGGCACACATAAACATATAATTAAAAGATTTTTTAAAATTAAAGTAATTTCTGGAAATTCCAAGTTAGTTGTATTGATTTGCATAGAGACACATGTCTAATATTTATATGGGACAACCTGTCCTCAAATTTGTATGACTAACTGTACTATTCTTCTGCTTTTGACATAGTTAGCAAAAGGAGGAACCTTTGTGTTGGCCTAGTAGAAATGACATCATCTTATTTTGTTATAAGCTCTCACTCTCCTATGTTCATTTGCTCATGAACATGGCATGTTTGCAAACGGAAAAGCATTCCCTGGTTTTGCTCTAAGGATAACTTAAGTTTTTTCCCCTTATGTCCAACATGAGAGATCAAATGAATATCAAATACACAAAAACTTTAGCACATTGATTGATGGAATGATGAAGGTAGCATGTTTTAAGATAAAAGAGAGTACAGGTTACCTTTCTAATAAATAGATAATGAAATACAGAGAGTTAGTACAAGACCTAACATTAAAGAATAAAATATTAACCAGATCCAATTTGACTTCAAACATCTACCTGATCATAAATTCAAGAGTCAAGCTCCATTTCTGGTTAAGGAATTTCTCAACATAAATTGAGATTGAACATTTGCCACAATCAAGATACAAGTTGTAGGGCATAGAAGAAAGAGTAACTTAACCCAAATTAATGGACAGCCTCAAGGAGAAAAAGGAATTCACTTTTAGCCATTTTAGGAAAGTAAGATTTAAATAGCAAAAGAGATCTGAGCACCAAAGAAGTAAAACAAATTGGGGGTAGTCCTCTGGAGATGTGCAGGAATTTGGAACCAAGTCTGTATCTTTAACATTCATGTAGAAAAAAGCAGTCCTGGTGGCACACATCTGCAATCCCAGTATTGAGGGAGACAACCAGATAGACTCTGGGGCCAGCTAGCCTAGCAATGGAAGATCCTTTCTTATTTAAAAACTAGGGTGATCTCCAGCATCTAACTAAACAGGTGTCCTTATATTCAAGATAAGTATAGTCTTCACGTTCATCAAGAAAATTTCAGTAGCTGGAGAAAACCACAACCAATTAAAATGAAGAGTTGTGGAGCCCAGTCCCAATGGATACATCTCTAACACCATTCCTGTACCTAAACTCAAGGGAACACTGCAGAAGAGGGGACGACTGCAAGAGCCAGGAGATCAGAGAATTAGCAATGTCTCCTAGTCATGCCAAAAGCTACACTCATAAGATCTCACCAACATGAATGTCCAAACACAAATCAAATAATAACAACAACAATAGATTTTCCAAACTGGATGGAGAAAAGCTCATGAGACCTCAGCCCTACACAAAGAATTACAGGAAATGAAAAGCAGGAGAAATAGTTTTCCCCAGGGAAGAATTCATCAATTGGTTGTCCAGTGACAAAGGGTCATTTCTGAAAACATCCATACAAGTAACATTAAATAGACTGAGCAGGTTATATTTAGGAATATATATGTATATACATGTATGCATGCAATGGCAATTAAATGAAAAAAGAGGCCATACATGTGAAAGAGAGGAGTATACAGGAGGGTTGGGGAGGGGATTTAAATAGGCAAGGGGGTTTGGAAGGAGGAAAGAGAAGAGACAAATGTAATTATATTATAATCTCAAAAACCAAAAAAAAAGGGTAGAGAATAATGAAAGAAGGTCATGTTGTGAGGAGCTAGGTTTTGTAAGTTTATTTGTTTGTTTGTTTGGTTGGTTTGTTTGTTTGGTTGGTTGGTTGGTTTCTCAAGACAGGGTTTCTTTGTGTAGCTTTGCGCCTTTCCTGAAACTCACTCTGTAGCCCAGGCTGGTCTCGAACTCACAGAGATCCACCTGGCTCTGACTCCTGAGTGCTGGGATTAAAGGTGTGCACCACCACTATCCGGCAGTTTTGTAAATTTAATGAGTTCATTAGAAGCAATTCTTACAGGAAGCACTTTGTGAATAAGACATTTGTATGAAAAAACATGTTGGTACAAATAGCCAAGAAGGTTGAAATAGATTATTTATAATAATATTTTAACAAAGTGTGTTAGTATGTGTGTCAGTACTGTAAACACTGAAACAGGTAACTAAGAACTAAGTTTGTGTACCCCATATTTATTTAACAGATTGTGATCCTTTCATTTAAAACGTTTAAGTTTTTTGCAATGAACCATCACCATTCCTGGCAGTGACCTTTGAGGTCCCCAAGAAGATGATAGGGCCCTTCTATGATGATTCCATGTGGATTGTGGTAACACCACTAAGCTGATAAACATTACCCAAAGATCAGCTTTGGACTACAAACTACTCAAGACAATTTCAAAGTGTTTAGCTAAGGTGGGCTAGCCTCATAGACTGCTCCAGCCAAGACTTCAGAAAAGCCCTGCACTTTCCCATCACACTGACTGGACAAAAGACATCTCTGATGGGACTTGACCATTATTTCAATTTGCTCAGCATCCCCCAAATATGCCATCACCCACAGAGAACAGAAAGTAAATTTAATGATGCCCACATTCCCAAGAGGTGGGGTGGGCAGGTTTTGGTCATTTGGTGGATTATGGATATTTATCATTGTTTAGGGGGTTGGTTGCAAGCTGTTATTGATCATGGTCAGGGAGGAAACTGAGCAAAGGGTATTAGATTAAGAGATTTCTTTCTGAAAAGACAAAAAAAGGGGGTAGTTTAAAAATGATAGGATAAAAGGGTAGATTATTGAATCTACATTTAAACTAAAAAGTAACTATTAATCTCAAATATTTTACATTGGTATGAATTACTGTACAGTGATACAAATTTAAGGTTATTTTTGTTAGAATATGTTGTATATATGTTTCTACTCTTGTTTAAGGTATTTTTGTATATCAATATAAATTTAAGGTTATTTTTGCTTTAACATATTGTATATATGTTTCTATTCATGGTTAAGGTAGTGTATCTATGCAGCTAATTTAAAAATGTAATGTAAAGTTCTAGCCCTTGAAAGATATTATTAAAAACTATTTAGGATAATAAAGAAATGCAGGTTAGTAGTCAGCCATTTATAACAATCAAATTTATAGTCATGTTAGGTATGTTTTCCAGGACAAATAGAATTATAGCTTAGATAGATAGATGGTCTTCAAACACTTCAAACACATGTCACAGAATGTGACATTTAAGATATTTTAATAACATAAGGCTTTTCATGACAGTGAGACATGTTTGGTCCTGGCAGTACTAATCTACTACAGAGAAGATGGTGGGCATTGAAGAGCCTCCATTTGGAGTTTGCTTTCTAAGTGGTAAAGCTAGGCATTGGGCATGAAACAGCCCTTGCCTTGACTTCTGACAGTATCCATTCCAAAACTGTCAAGAAGAACACAAAAGAAGGCAACTGCTGAACTTTGCTAAGACAAGGCAGGACAGTCCTTTAAAATTTCTGCTTTACAGAAAAGTCTGCCAAATATTCTAGGCCTGAAGGCTGAAGATGAATACCAATGTTACAGAGGAACTTTGGGTGACAGTCCAGGCATCTAGATTCTCTGTCATTTCTATAGTTTGGGAATTGGTTTGCTCTACACTTCCTGTTTACTAGGGTAATATTTTATTCTTCTTGGGCCTCTGATAGGGTTGAAGACTAGATAGTTATACTGTTACTTTTGTTAGCAAATTCAGAAAAGAAATTTACAAAAGAGATTATGTTGATATTTGATTTATACTGAAATGTAATTTTACTTGTATGTTAATAAATAAAGTTGCCTGGTGGTCAGAGCTAATAGCAACCCATAGCAGAAGCTGGGTGGTGGTGGTGCATGCCTTTAATCCCAGCACTTAAGAAGCAGAGCTAGGTGGATCTCTGTGAGTTCAAGGATATAGCTAGCATGGAGACACATGCCTTTAATCTCAATGCCAACCATAGAAGACCTGGAAGTCTGTATAGATAGGCAGTGAGAAGGAGGTCATGTGGTTGGGTTTACAACCAATGAGAAGGCAGAACAGCAAGTCAATAAAAGGATATACACACAGGAAGTAGGCCTCTTGCTGAGGGGAAGGACAGCAGCGGCAGTGAAGGGTAAGAAAGGGTTTTTAGCTCTTAGCTATTGCTCTGACCTCTTGGGCTTTTAACTAGGCATTTGGCTCTGTGTTTCTTATTTAATAAGACTGTTCATCTACAAGATATGTAAAGTTTATGAGGTTGAGAGGCATAAAAGCTTAAATTATTTTTCTAAGAAAATGTTTTAAGGTCTAAACAGATATTTTTAGGATGTTAATACAATTTATGATAGAAAGTGATTTAGGTATAAAACTTTGGATTCATCAAGGTAGGATAGATAAAAGAGTAATTTCTCTGAACTTGCCAAATATAAATGGATTGGGCATTATAAAGATAATTCTTACCTAATAATTGTTCTTTTGAATATAGTTTTACTATGTTAGAGTTTAAAAATCTATTCTTTTTATTTAGACAAAAAAGGAGAAGTGTTGCAGGATATTTGATTGTGCTGTGACTCTCTGGGACTGTTAATAAAGATAAACCTTCAGTTAAGGGGTGGCATACATGACTACCTGACTGGAATGAGCCATAGAGATTTTGGAGGGTCCAAATATAGAAGCACAGGAAGAGATAGGGATGTGCTTGGAGAGATTTATGACCTTTTCAATCATGTGCTTGGAGAGATTTATGACCTTTTCAATCTGGGAAGGAGGAGAAAAAAGGTCAGCTATCAGTTTTATACCCCAACTTTTGATTCCTGAGTTTTTGTTAATAAAAGAACAATTTAGGTAAATGCTTCAGGCTTCCTATGCTGATCTCTGTTCTCTGATTTGAGTTCACACCCCTCAACACACACATATATGTGCATACATTATACTATACACACACACGCGCGCACACACACACACACACACACACACACACACACACTCCCACATGACAAACCCTTATGCGACACCCAGCAGGAAAGACAAAGGAGGTTCAAGGAATCTAGGAGATAGTGGTCTGCTTGGAATGTAGGCTAAGAAGTGTGAATCCAAAGTAATGAGTTGAGAAAGCAAGGACAGATTACAGTTAATGGAATTTCTATTCAAAGTAAACATTCTCTTTTGTGGCTAGAATTCAAAGGATACAATGTATAAAGAATTTTGAAGCTTTACAATAAGCAAAGTAACACTATATAACAGAAGAAAATTGCCCACAGCCCAGTTCTTTCTCTCTTTAGAAATGAACATGAATGCAGAAATGCATTTATAATATAAACCATTTCTATTTCCATTGAGATGAGGGAAAAGCCACCTTTTATGAAATTTATGGAGTTTAAAATTCAATAAGCACAATCCTTAAAATGTTACAAATTCTTTCTTAGCCAAACAGCAATGCCATTCAAAATGTTCTCTGCAAGATTGACTTATATTTTATTTATTGGAAAACATGTTGACTTTTCTTATTCCAAATGTATATGGTACTTGAATGTTATCACCTCATAGCTTAATCTCTCTGGGAGCTTTTGTGTTTATTTGCCTATGCATTTGACTTAACTTATGAAATTTTTCTTCCTTAAAATCATAGGAAATATCCTGTTCATTGCAATTGCAGCATTCCACTTCAGATGTCCATTTGTTAGGCACCTACACTCCATAGCTCATTGTTAGCTCAGATTCCAATACTAATTGTGCTTTGTAAAGTGATGATGAGCTATGGTTCACTTGAGGAAATGATGCACAGGACTGACAAGAGCATTCATCTATGCTAACTGCTGGCATAAGTTGGCTAGGGTCATTCGCACAGGGAGAGCAGCAGGTATTCGAGAGGAAAGACAGCTAATGGGTTCATTTTTGTGTCAAATTTTGATCCAAATTATAAAAGATAGGGAAATATTTGGGAGGCAGAGAAATGGAATCACTCAGAAATCTTATATGCTTTTTTATATGCCATGAAAATATGTGTGGTTTGATAAGTTACCAAAGATGAAATATAAAATGGAGACAATAAGTACACTACGTAGAAAGTGTTTATAGACTAGATAATAACATGTTACTACTCCTTTCAACTCAGAGGAAATAGTACAGACTTGAGGAGACAGTTATGGAGGACTCTTAGCAGGTTCAGGGGCTATGGCATAGAGGAGGTTAGAATCAGACAATGATGTAATATGAAAAGTGCTCATAATTGAGATCCTGAGTGCATAGGACTTTTGGAATATTTGAAACAAGTGAGAAACTAGTATTCTCCATTGACTTTACAATCCAATGGTATAGTGGGATGGTTCTAGCACTAGATATGTACTCACTAGCTACATGACAATGAATATTTACATATGGGACACCAAAATTCCCACTTCCTGGTCTTGATGTCAGTGACATCTTTTCTGTTTGGAAATGGAGTAAGAATATTCTTTCCTTTTAATCAAGGCAGTATGATAATGGTGATTACAACTCATCTTGCTGGAGAAGCACCCTGTTTAGCCTTGAGGTAAGTGGTCATGCTGGCGCAGCATGTGTGGACAGTGCAGCAGTGAGAAGCTATGCACGCAGGTTTGTCAGCAACTAGGCACCTGATGATACTGTCATATGCAGCCATCGAAAACTAACAAAATGATCTTTGGGCATGTTATTTAACCTCTTGTGAGCCTAATTCTCTTCTGCCTCCTTTTTCACAGTGATCCTAAATATAGACTATTTGCAGAACATCAAAGTGACATCCATTATAAAGAATTTCACAGCACCAGCACTGTGAATGTAGCTTTCAGGGATGGAAGTCTAAGTTTCACAAAGAAAATCATCTATTGTGTTCTCAGAGCATCATTTCTTCAATTGTTCTTGACAATATTAATTGCACAGAGTGTTCAGTGTCACATGAAGAGTGTGTCTAATGAAAAGTAAAACTGAGCTAAATAAAGTCACAAGACTTTAATTTTTTTTTCATTTTTTCAGATGCCTTAATGCACATTGTGAAGGTCATGGAAAGTACAGATTCCATCAAACCTGGGCAAGATATTATTTTGTAAGAAATCCACTTCTTGGCATCTGCTTCATCAGAAACAAGTGTGTATGTGTAGCATAGCTCCCTAAATCTACAATATGAGCATATTTACACAAATTACAATAGGTTTTTTCTTTCTTCTTTTTTTTTGTGAGACAAGGTTTCTCTGTGTAGTTTTGGTGCCTGTCCTGGACTAGCTCTGTAGACCAGGCTGGCCTCGAACTCACAGAGATCCACCTGGCTCTGCCTCCCAAGTGCTGTGATTAAAGGTGTGCACTACCACTGCCTGGCTCTTATTTTGCTTTTCCATAATTTATCTTAATGGTTTTTTGGTTGTATATTTTGGTTTCTGTTTTTGTGTGTTTGTGGGGATTTTGTGTGTGTTTCTTTTTTTGTTTTGTATGTTTAAAAAACAGGACAGAAAAGGCACAGAGTTGAGCAGGGTTAGGAAATTTGGGAAGATCTGGGAGGAGATGAGGGAGGAGAAAGATATGATCAGAATATATTGCACAAAAAAAGTTTTAAAAATAAAAGGCAAAAAAAAAAAAAATGGGTGGGGGATTTAGCTCAGTGGTAGAGCTCTTGCCTAGCAAGCACAAGGCCCTGGGTTCTATCCTCAGCTCAAAAAAAGAAAAAAAAAGGCAACAAATTAATAAAACAACAAATTTCTATGCCTTATTAACTTCTAAGGCTATAACCACTTACACATCTACTAAGGTGGTAATGCCTGGCATAAAGGCTCTAGAAAAAGGTTTCTTGTGTACATAACTAAAGTGCTGAGTGAGGTGGTACAGCCTTGGATACCATTTTCACTTCTTGTCACTAGTCACTCTGTTGTCTCAGAACTTCGCAGAGCACCTGGTATTGATGGTTGAGAACCAGATGTTGACACTCTCTGAAGAGCATCCATGATGCTCTCTTGAAGACACCATCTTGGATTTAGTAGGACTTATGAAATGAGCTTATCAGAAGGCAAATTTTGTAGACAACTTGAAAGGACCAGATGGGTTTGGCTTTTCACACCTGTGCTCCTTGTACAGGAGAAGCAGAGGTGGAGAAGGATGGAGAGCTTAGACAGCACAGGATGACACTCCTAGAAAAAAAAGACATGGTTATTATTGATAAACACAGCACTCTCCTGATTCTTGTTCTAATGATTGTGTTATATTATATGCCTTTGCCCTGAGGAGTAAAGTCTTTCCAGGTAATTCTACACTATTGACTTTGCTGTTAGTAGAAAATAAGTTGAATAAAATTTAAAGTTTATTCAAAAGCATATATATATTCCTTTATATATATTGTTTCCTTCACAAAAATAATCTCGTGTTCACAATTTAAATAATGTAGGCGAAAACTGTTAAAATTACTTGATAACCACACAAGAAGGTGTGTATCATTTAAATATTTGATTTATTTTGAAAAGATATTATAAATAATTTCACTTAACATTATTTGAAAAATAAAACTTTATGCACTCATAATATTTCACTGTGGACTATCAGAATTTAGTCAACCATCCTTTTACAATTTAACTCATGTTGGGTTATATTGTTGCTATCATTAGCTCTGTCAATAGTATCTTTCTCTGGAAAATCTGTCCACATTTTAATAATTTATTGTATATTCATTGGAATATATTGTAATTCATTGGAAGCAGTTGTCTGAGCAAAAGGACAAGTATATTTTTATTAGTATGTTCTTTGAAAAGTCATAACTAATGCATTTGCATTTTATAATGTGCTGTTTCATAAATGTTGATGGTGTGAGATCACTGAATAAAGGTAGTTCACATATCTACCTCCCTATGTATTATTATGATCAAATTGGAATTCACTTCGTTATTGTGAAATACACAACATGGTATTGCTAAGTACAGGTGCCCTTCTGTGCAGCAAATCTCAAAGTCCAGTTCTTCCTTTCTATCTGAAACTTCGAGTCTGTTTACAGCCACACCTCACCTCAGCCTCTGGAAATCAATATTATAATTTCTTTTTCTATGCTTGCTTTTTTATAATTGTATATTTAACTGAAATTACAGTATCCATCTCTCTGTGCCCTACTTATTTCACTTTCCATATTTTCTTCATGTTCATTCACGCTATTTAAAACGATAAAACCTTCCTGTCCACGGAAAAGTGAAACTTAACAAGGATACCGGGGAATGGGAGCACCACATACTGTGGGCAAGATGTAAGTTGGCCAAGTGGTGAAAATCAGGATGGAAAGTCCTCAGAGAACCAGCAGGAGACCTGTGGTGTGGAATCCCACTGCTGTGCATGTATCCAGAGGAAGTGAAGTAGAAACATTTCTTACAATGCATAAGAAAGAGATCCACTTGTGTTGATCAGCAGAAGAGTGGGTAGAGAGGAACTCAAATGTTCAACAACAGAGGCACCTTATGCTACATAAAATAGTAAAAATATTCAGTTTTTAAAGAAAATGCTTTCAAAGAATACTGTGAGTTGGTGTTCCTGAAGACATTAATTATCTTGGGTGTTTTAGAAGTTTGGAATATTCATATATAAGGAGCATAATCGAGCTGTCTATACATGGTCATGGCAGTTTTCATAGAGTATTATCATCATCATCATTATTAATACCATTTATTATAATTACTGTTCACAATTTTTTTTTGGTTAGGCACATAGTGGAAAACTACTATTAGTAATTTTATATTCCTTAAAACATTTCCCTCACTTGCAAGTTTTTGAGATGATATCAATATATATCTTTAATTAAGGAAAATACTGTAGTAAGTTCTTAAGATTGAAGGAGGATTTGCCTTTACTGGTTCAAGGTTCTTCACACAGAGTGTTAGGCATTTGTGTAGAACAGGCTGAGATGTGTTCTTTATGTTGAGTTTCTGAGTGAGCCTGGAGCTGAGGTCATGAACTAGGCTGAGTTCAGGAACAAAGTCAGCTGGTATGAACCGAACCGAACCGCAGGGAGCACCTGACAGGATTCCTGACATTCACCACCCAGCATGCACTGGGTCTGCAGGCTCCTGTGGATTCCTGGTGCTCCAAGCAGAGCACTGAAGGAACAGGGGCTGCCCTAGACAATGGCAAGCTGTACACACAAGGAAGTGCTGTTTGTAAAGAAATCTTTTAAAATAGAACTACAGCTTCCAGGCACAGCGGGCTACTTTCTGGGAAGAAAGACCCAGCTGCCGGGAGGATATTCTCCCCTCCCCCACCCTCTTAGCGTTAAAGGGGCGCCTGCTGGAAGGGAGGCTTTGGCTTTGTTTGTTGTGCTTGTTTTTAAGTACATCTTTTCATCTATAGAATAAACATCTCATGAGCATTTAAATGTTCGTGTTTGCATTTCATTTCTTCGATAGATAACCACACTAAGCACTGGGTACTTAGCCCGCAAGAGAAAATAAACAGATAACTTGAACTTACTTAGCTCCAGCTATTGCTGTAATTATTTTTATGACAAGTTTTATCACAGAGAATTGCTGGTTTAAGATTTCTCTGTGATTCTGACAATGCTCATTTAAGGTCATCCTTCCCAGAATCAGGCCTAGTCTTTCTTCAGTTTGATTTTTTCAAAGGTTGAAGATAATGACTTCAGTCAGAACACAGACCTCACCCATCCTCATTTTCACATCATCAGTGCTCTCAGGGCAAACTGATTTGTATCTAGCTGAGAGTTGTACAGTTTCTCTAAAGCCTCTGCTGACTTCTGAGGTATAGAGACTATTGCAAAGAAGCAATGTCTTCTGAACACTAGAACTATGTGGATACTAACAGAGCCACAGAAAGCTGACGTATTTTGAATATATCTACACACAAAGAGACTTTTTGAAAAAATCTCCAAGAAATGTCTACACCTTGAATGTATTGGCTGGTTTGAATATGAAGTATAGAGGAGAATCCATCACATAGTAATGAAGATGAAGATATGAAATGCAAACCAGATCCATCATCCTCCCAAGCTCATCCCTCCAACTAACTTCCTAGGTGTTAAAAGGTTGAAAGAAGAAATTAATACGAGATGAAGATGGTTACAGCAGTTCATCTCTTGATCACTTCTTTCCAACAAGACACACTAGTGTTGTGGAATATTAGTTTAAAATGCGTTACATTCGTTTATGCAGTGGAATATTTGTTTAAAGATGCAAAGATGTGTTGCCGTTGCATTACTTTATGTAAAGCTATGTTAATTTGCCCACCTAAAACACCTGATTACTCTAATGAAGAGCTGACCAGCCAATAGCTAGGCAGGAGAGAGAAATAGGCTGGGCTGGCAGCAGAGAGAATAAATAGGAGAAATCTTGGGAATAGAGGAGCGAGGAGATCAATGACTATAAGCAAACAGCATTTTCAGGACACAACAAGGCAACTGTACATATATGAACTCACAGAAGTTGTGACAGCACACTAAACAAACTCCAGTCAGAAAAAAAAATCCAAGCATAGAGTGGAAGAGGTAGGTCCAAAGTCCCACCCCTAATTAGGGAACTATTGAAAATTAACTGCTAGAAAAATAGTCGTTTTCTTTAACATATAACTTCTTGTATGTTCACCATACCACTGGATGACCCCTCATCCAAGAGTATTTTAATACCACAAATTAATATATATATTGCTTAAAAAATAAAAGAGGACATGAGGGGGAGTGGGTAGAAATGTGAGGATAGATCTTGAAGGAGTTGGAAGCGAGGTGAATGAAATCAAAATACATTTTATGAAATTATCCAAGAGTTAATGCAAAAATTACTAAAAATAATTATGTCCTGGCATCAGATATCTCTCCATTCCATTTCAAGTGGATCAAGACACTGTCAGCCTACAGGTAATAAATTGTAAAGTAAAGAATATTATAAAGAATATATAAGTAAAGAATACTATAGATAGCAGAAGGAGGAAGCATCAGAAAAGCCATGTTAGAACAGAGCTAGAAACTTTAAGCATGATAGACAGGAAGAGTCTCTGGGTAGATATGAAATGTGGGCCAACATTAAAAAGTGGAGAAATAGTAGATTGAGAAAACTTTAAATCTAGAACTGTAGTGAGCATTAGCCTTCTGCATCTGAAGGAAAAGATCAGAGAACAAAGTGGCCCAGAACTATGAGAGAGCAGAAAGGGTAGCAGGGTAGTGGAGTGAGAAGGAGAAGAGAGTTAGGAGTTGCAAGGGTCCTTGTAGGGAGAGTCTCATGGGAGTTAGGAGGAGTCAGTAGAACAAGGTCGCATTTTTCCATCTGTTAAGGGCTTGTATTCTTTCTGTGTTTTTGTAAATCCTGAAGCTGAATATGGAGTCAGGAAATTCAGAAGATACTTTTATAGAGGCCAGCAGCAGATGATGGTGACTGTCTTCCAAAGACCATGAGGTGGGAAGAAATGTAGTCAAATGTGATTGCAATGTGTTTAGGATTGAGCAATCAAAAGCTTTGGGAATTATTTCCACACTGTTTCTCCTTTGGCTAGAGAGAGACAGACAGAGACACAGAGACAGACAGAAAAAGAAAGAAAGACAGAGAGAGAGAGAGAGAGAGAGAGAGAGAGAGAGAGAGAGAGAGAGAAGAGAGAGATTGTCTCATGGTAGGAGGGAAGGGAGCCTGAATGGCAGCAAAATCCAACACATTCTCTCTTGAGACTTTCATCCAGCTATTGTGTGTGGACCATGTACTGGGCTGAAAAGCGTAATATCAGCCTCTAAGCACCTGTGTGAGCATCCCCAAATACACTCTTTTCACTGAATTCTACAGAAACACAGACTAACGCATTACAGAAATCTTAAATCATATACTATAAGGCTACAAAAGAGTCCCACATGACGTAATTTTTATTAATTTCATTAAATGTTAAGCTTGTACATGTATGGAATAGGTGGATTAAAGTTATTATGAGAAGCAAGAGTATTATAAATAACAAATTGTAAATGATCTTTCAGGAATGGAGCTGGAGAATAAAGGCATTAAGTACACAGACAATCTTATACTGGGACTGTTCTAGCATTTAAAATCAGTTATTGAGTGAATATGTTCTTTACATTATTCTAATTCCTCAACATATCAAAATGAGCGATTTTGCCATTACTAAATATTTACATGAAATTTAAAAGTCAGTGTACATTAATTACAGCAACACTAACAAGTGAATCATGATTTATTATGATATTGAGATCTGACTCTGCATAAGGGGACTATAAAAACAGATGACAAAAAAAATCACATAATAAAGGCTTGAACCCATTTGTCACCAATCACTCATTATTTGTAGTTTTAAACAAGAAACATTGAAAAACAACTTCGAAGAATCAAATATCCTTACTTTCTTTTCTCATATACAAAATGGCTCATGGCATTATAGTAGTCACCTCAAATTTATGGTGAGTTAACCCACCTGATGACCTGTGAGCAGGAGCTGGCATAGATTCAGCCTTGGGTAGAGAACTTAGCTCCTGGTTGCTATTCTATATGTGTTGCATTTGTAGATCTGTTTGACCCTAGAGCCTCACCACGGGCCATGCTTATTGTTATTTCCACTGTGCAGCGATATGAATAATGAGAAATGGCAATGTGACTGGGTAAGATAGAACCTGTGGCTGAGAACAGAGTTCTTGCTTCAGACAAAGGCTCACAAAACAAAACTTTGAGGTCTTCAGTTCTTGAGCAGTGACAAGTCATGATTCGTATTAATTTGGTGTAGCCTCACATGAGAGTGCCAAGGAGAAAGCAAACATCTCAGCTACTGTTTTGTACTTTTAAAAAGTAGAGATTTTTATTTGCACTAAAGCAGACTTTGTAAAGAAATGTCCAGCTGCAGGTAGAGCAGATGAGAGACCAGAAACTGAGTATACATTACCCACCCCTTCTCAGTGTTGGCATACACTGAGAAGATGAAGGAAACACTGGCCTTGAAAGTCTAACATTTTTTTTTTCTTTAGTAAGAAGAAAGTATGCTGGCAACTCACACAGTGGTACCTGTGCACCTATAATCACAACACTTTAGAGCCTTATGCAAGAGAATCATGAATTCAAAGTTAGCTTGTGCTCTGCCTCCCCACTGCAAATGGCTGGACTCATATAAAATTACCATCTATTTTTCATTTATATCCAAATCTTTTAAGAGTCATCTAATATTGACTACTGAAAAAGGCAAATATGAGTCAAACTTTTCTTCCTCTTTTACTGGTTGTTTTTATTCTCTTTAATTTGTGATTTTATTGTAACATCTCAGTAGTCTTTGCAAGACCAGTCCATATATAAATTTCCTTTGAATAGACTTTAGAAGTGCTACTAAAAGCTTCATATTCATGGTTCTTTTCTGTCAGATTTATTTTCCTTCTTCCTTAAAGTTGTTTTATTTCTGGCTGATTTGATTGATCCAAACCTTTGGGAAAACTGATCATTTGTAACCACAGATATGTATTACCTGTTGGCTTTCTTATTGACATTTTCCTTACTTCTGCATTCATGGCCAGTTTCTCAAAGTCCTCTTCCATATCACCAGCACACTTGTCCAAGGAAGCCCTTTTCTTTTTCTTTGCTTTCCCTTTTTGGTTTTTCAAGACAGGGTTTCTCTGTGTAACTTTGTGCTTTTCCTGGAACTCACTGTGTAGACCAGGCTGGCCTCGAACTCACAGAGACCTGCCTGGCTCTGCCTCTGGAGTGCTGGGATTAAAAGCGAGCACCACCATCACCTGGCCCAAGGCAGCGCTTTTCATTGGATCTGGTGAAAATGCTGTTCTTGATACTGTATTTTCCAACCATCTGGTAATGTTCCACCATTATAACACATTCTGTTTTTAATCTCTGTAGTTCACTTTCTGTGGTTTTATGAGCGTGATTACAGGGTTCATATGATCATTCCTGTTGAGAGCACTAAACAGGTGTCATGACTGCTACCTGGATCAGTTGAGTTAGGAGGGTCTCCTCTTGTAAAAGGTCAAGATCATGGTACTTTTGTCTTCTTTGTTTGCACACATACTCACTCTCCTTCTACGATTCTGAAGAAGTGCTTGGGTAGGATCTATTGTTCTAAAGACCTTGTAGCTTTTGTATTTGTTCTGGTTCAAACTGCAAGCTCTATGGGAAGTGATTTGTGAAGTCCCCCTAATCTCATGGACTTACACAGACTTTGTGCCATAAAATAAGCCATGGACCCTCACACTCAGAGCACAAGAAACATGGGAAAATTAGTTTCCACAATGCAAGGCCGACAGGACTACATTCTGACTGTTGATATTTGTGTTATGAAAACCAGAAACTTTTGGACAAGTATGCCACTGTGGGATCCTACCTTCTCCCCTTTCATCCAATAAGCACAAAATAGAGAGAACACTATCAGAGAGAAGAGCCCTGGATCTGAACCCCACAATGAGTAGCTGACAATGACATTGTTGCTACCTGACTCAGAAGCAGCCTGGGTCTAGGAAGCGCATCATAAGGAGAGCAGAGTACCTTCCTACACACTTCTTTGCAAAATTTGGTTTGTGCTTATGAATTGTAACTTTGATCTGGTTCTATGCTTCTCATAGAGAACACACTTTGCATTCTGATTTGTACAACAACATGCTTAAAAAGAAAATAAGGCCCTGTATATTTTTTTATTTCTTTTATTTTTGAGATTATAATTATGTTACTTCCCCTCCCTTTCCTCCTTCCAAGCTCTCCTATATGACCTCTTTGCACTTTTACAAATTCATGGCTTCTTTTTTTCATTAACTATTATTGCATATAATCTTAAATACATCAATACAACCTGCTCAGCGTGTACAATGTTACTTGAATATATGTTTTCAGGATGGACCATCTGGTATTAGCTAACCAAATGGTAGGCTCTTTCCCAAGGAAGACTATTTCTCCTGCTCTCTGCATTTCTTAGCTTCTTATTGTTCTTTGGGTAGGGTAGAGGCCTCCAATCCATGTTAACCTGTCTATTGTTGTTGTGGGATATTTTGAAGGCACTGTGACACTTCAGTCTTTCAATAAGGTTCACCTTGAATCAGAGGGCAGAGCCAGCAACTAGCTGATTGGGATTAGCCATAGAGAAGCTGCCAATTAGGATAGAGGAGACACAAAGGAAGGAAAAGGAAGGGGGACTAGAGTTTGAGTTTCCTTTTGGTTCTGGGACTAGGGAAGACATACATGTCTTGCAGTATCTCTGGGTAAAAAGCAAGGTAAGCTAGTAGCTACTCAACCTCTCTGAGATAGCAGGTTAACATCCCATCATTTAACTGTTGAGTCTTATTGATAAATAGAAGGGTAGACTTAACTTAAACCTACATATCATGACTGGGGCAGAGCTGGTGCCTCAAGACCAAAAGCCCTTCCAGACTAAGGCCTGAGTGGCCAGGGGGCTCTGTCTATGGGGCCATAGGGATACAAACAATAAGTAAAGGATAAGTAGATTCATGTGTATCTACTAAGCTGGTAGTAAAACATAATATTGTCTTTGTCCTTTGATCAGCTCTAGGTTAGGCAATCATGTTGGTGAGACATTATGGGCATAGCTTCTGATATTGCTTGCTGGTCTACACAGCTTCTGATATTCCTAGGAGACACAATTTCATTTTCTGAGGTGACTAAGTAGCATGTTTTCACCTATCTAGGTTTAGGGGACATAATTTTGTATAATATTCAGACACTGATCCTAATACTTTTATGTAAAGCACACTGAATTATGTTTGCCCCATTTCTGCCTAGTGTGCTCAGTGCAGATTTATCCATATTTCCCAACACCCTTGATATTCAGTTGCATGTTAGGGCATTGGTGACTGTTTTATTCATCAAACAATAACTGAAAAAAGGGGGAAGCTGCGATAATGTCTGTTGTCATTTGTGCCACCACATAATTGAGATCAAAATATTATTAACCAGGAACATATGTAAGCAGACATTAAAAGATCATTCCATCCACTTTGTTTCTGATAAATTTTATTTTTAGAGAAAATCTTACCCCAAATTGGTATCTATGAAAACATTTGGCTGTACTGTTAGTAAATATCCCTTCAGTCCTGGGTACTTCTCTAAGATAAGAATTTTGAGGACCATTTTAAAGAACCTCTCATACCACATTTATACTCTAGACATTTCATGAGTGGAAAATTATATCACCAATTTGAGTAATTACCCATGCCTACATTCCCTCTTAAAATAAAAGGCTGCTTAATTGAATTTATTCTGTGGTTAATCACAGATGAGGCTCACTTTAGTGAGCATATTCTCCAGGTCAGAGGATATCCAAAGACTGCAGAGTTCATTGTACTGTGGTGGGACAAGCATTAAGTAAGGAGAAGGACCGCCACAGCCCAGAACAGAACATTAGCCTAATTGCCACTTAGCATTGAAGAGAACCATGAGATCTTCCTGAACATGGGAATAAAACTGTCATCAATTCTATAAAGTTTCTAATAGTTACTCATGTATCACTTGCATCATTACATAATCCTGGAACATATCTGGAAACTGCTTTTGCTAAAGATCATTGACACATCACTTAGACCCACAAGTTAACTAAAAGAGAGATGGAAGCCTTATCTCTTTGCTTTCATTGTGTGACTGTCTCCTTAAGTTTGGGTATCTATTTATCTCTACAGGTCAACATGTTAATCACTCAAGAACTAACTGACTAACACATTCTATTTGTACTCTGGTAGGGCCAAGCATGAAGGCACAGAAATGTTTCATCCTCAGAAATATGGATGATCCCATAAAGGACAAAATCTGGGTGTTTGGACCATCCCCACGTAAGGGCAATGATCTAAAAGGGTTAGGCTGCTCCCTGGATCAGAAGTGGTCACCCCTTGAGAACTATCTTGTTCCCTCAAGTAGAGACCTCTGTGGACCACCATGCAGAAAGGAATATGGGAAAGACTGTAGCTGGAAGTTTCTCTGGTCCTGCCGGACCTGTAGTTGGGATAAATCTCTCCCTCCCGTGTCCTGCAGCTACTTGGTCTCATGTAAACACACAGAGGCTTATATTAATTATAACTGCTCAGCCTCTAGCTCAGGTTTATTGCTGACTAGTTCTTTCACTTAACTCATAATTCTTATTTATGTTTAGCCATGTGGCTTAGTACCTTTTCTCAGTTCTTCTTTGTCATCTTGCCTCCTCTGTGTCTGGCTGGTGACTCCTGACTCAGCTTTCCTCTTCCCAGAATTCTCCTTGTCTGTTCACCCCTCCTGTACTTCCTGCCTGACTACTGGCTAATCACCATGTAGTTAGAGTTTTCCAGCCTGGCCCACAGTCAGGACAAATCTCTCTTACCCACCAGTCCCACAGTCGCTCAGACCCAACCAAGAAAGCACATAGAAACTTACATTGTTTAGAAACTGTATGGCCATGGCTTGTTATCTGCTTCTTCTATCTTAAATTAACCCACTTCTGCTTATCTATACTTTGCCATATGGCTTGTGGCTTACCAGTGTCTTTGCATGTTGCTTCTCATGGCAGTGGCTGGCGGCATCTCTCCAGCCTTCTACTTCCCAGAATTCTCTTCTCTCTTGTCCCGCCTATACTTCCTGCCTGGACACTGGCCAATCAGAAATTTAGTTTACACAGAGCGATATCCACAGCACTTCCCCTTTTCTTTTTTTTTTAAAGGAAGGTTTTAACTTTTACATAGTACAATTACATATAACAAAACAATTATCAAGCAAGAATTACAGTTATAATATTAAAGATATCCTATCTATCTTATATTTGTGAGTCTAAGGTTTATATCTAACTTATCTTTTATCATAACTGAGAAAATTATAACTATCTAGCCTTCAACCACATCAAAGACCTCAGAAGGATATAATATTACCTGAGAACCAGGAGAAGGATGCAAGCATTTTTCGGGAGTCTTGCAAGAGTAGACAGAGACAGCTGGCAGCCTGGACAGTCACCTAATGTTCCTTTGTAAAGTTGGAGCATTTGTCTTCAGCCCACAGGGCTAGAGTCTCTCGATCACTTCTCTCAGTGTCCTGTAGAATGTCTGGCAGTTTCCTCTGCGAAGCAGGAACCTGAAGGACCATTTTGTCAAGCAAAGTTTAGTGGTCACCTTTCTATGGGTCCTGCATGTCCAGTCGATCAAGCAGTCCAGGCAAGAACAGTTTCTTGCCCAAATGGCTATTTTTGCCAAGGTGAAGATAAACTCCATATGAGTGTCTTTAATGCCCATCCTCCTCTCTGAAGTAAATCGGTGCTGCCAGGAGCAGACATGTCTCACTGTCCAGAAAGTCTAAATTTTAAAAGTATTTTAAATGCCATAATCTGTAGGTCTTTGAAGTATTTGAAGATTACCTATCTATCTGAAATATGTCTATGTATATCTAGAAGACTTAACTAACATGGCTACGAGTATGATTATCATAGATGACTAATTATTAATCTATTTTTAATTATCCATTACAATTTTAAATGAGCTATATAAACATAATACCTTAAACATGATTAGAAATATATACACAGTATAACAAAATTAACTTTAAGTTTGTATCAATAGACTAAAATCTATGCCAATGTAAAACATTTTAAACAAGTTGTTGCTCTTTAGAAGTTCCCTAATCTACCCTTTCATCCTATTATATCTATATCATATTCCCCTTTCTTCTTTAGAAAGAGATCTCATTTATAATCAACCTGCTTTAAAGAAAAATACTGTTTTTTTTTTCTCTGTCCCACACCAGAGGGCTCTTCTGATTTGGGACACAAGAATCTCTTAACCTTTTCTTTTAGCAATATGTCTGGGTTTAGAGAAGGAGTGAGCCAATTCCATCTCCAAAGCCAGCTTGATAATTTTGGGAATGTGGGCGTAGTTTTTCTTACTACTTCCTGCTGGAGGGGGGCGCTGTATCTTATGGGGATACAAAGAAAATTTTTGGATTATAGAGTAGTCCATTAGGGTGAACCTCTGAGCCAGTTGCCTTGAAACCATTCTGGATGTCAGATCATCTGGGCCATGGTGTCATCGGAGACCTTTCAGGTGGTCTTGGCTGATCAAACCTGATATATCTTAATCTGGAACAAATCCATAGCCTCTGGCTTTCTGTGGAAACAAAAGCAGAGACTCCTTTCCAAAGCAACATATCCTTATATCCATATTTTGAAGTTAAGGTACCTTTAAAATTTACATATTTGTTTAACTCAACAGCTTTTATGATCAAGTCTTTTTCTGTAGTTAAAAATCCCAAAGACAACATAAACCAGATTCTCTGTGAAATATCCATCTTTTGGCTGCTGGCTCCACCCACCTCAGCTTCCCAACATGGTGGTGGTACAGTTTACCACCAGCTCTGGGTCTGGAGCCATGTGTACCATCAACTATCAGAAGCAGTTCTATCAAAGCAGTGCATAGCCCAGAAACTTTTTTTTTAAACTACCAAAGGCTAAATCCACCATGCAGCAGAGTAAAGTGCTGCTTGTAGATTCATCATTCCCGCCATACTGCAAGTCAGACGCACACGCCAGGAACCCGCCAGAGTAGCTCAAACTGGCAGGCTGCCGCTAACTCGAGGGAGACAACTAGGAAGCTGTTTTTAGCTCCCTTTTAGAATCTTTTTTCTCAGGTTTTAGGTGGAAATTTTTCTCAGGTTTAGGCCCACATTGGGCGCCATTTGTAGTTAGAGTTTTCCTGCCTGGCCCACAGTCAGGACAAATCTCTCTTACCCGCCAGTCCCACAGTCGCTCAGACCCAACCAAGAAAGCACATAGAAACTTACATTGTTTAGAAACTGTATGGCCATGGCAGGCTTCTTGTTATCTGCTTCTTCTATCTTAAATTAACCCACTTCTGCTTATCTATACTTTGCCATATGGCTTGTGGCTTACCAGTGTCTTTACATGTTGCTTCTCATGGCGGTGGCTGACGGCATCTCTCCAGCCTTCTACTTCCCAGAATTCTCTTCTCTCTTGTCCCGCCTATACTTTCTGCCTGACCACTGGCCAATCAGAAATTTATTTACACAGAGCGATATCCACAGCATCACCGTTTTATTAAACCAGTGTATAAGAGCATTATCCCATAGCATTTCCCCTTTTCTGTCTAAATAAAAGGGAAGGTTTTAACTTTAACTTAGTAAAATTACATATAATAGAATAGTTATCAAGCAAGAATCACAGTTACAACATCTAGTCTATTCATATTTGAAAAAATTAAAGAAAATATCCTATCTATCCTATAATTATGAATCTGAAGTTTCATATCTAATTGATCTTTTATCATAACAAAGGAAAATTATAACTATCTAGTCTTCAACCACATCAAATACCTCAGAAGGATATAATACTACCTAAGTAAACAGGAAATACACTGTAAGCAACTTCCAAAATTCTGGAAATGACAGAGACAGCTGCCTTCCTAGACAGTCATCCAAAGTTCCTCTGTAACCTTGGGGCATCTATCTTCAGCCCATAGATCTAGAGTTTTTCAGTTACTTCTCCTTGTGTCCTGTAGAATATTTGGCAGTCTTCTCTACAAAGCAGGAACATGAAGAACCATTTCACCTTGCAAAATTCAGTGGTCACTTTCCTATGGGTCCTGCATGTTTAGTTTATATAACATATTATCATCAGTCCAAGCAAGTGCCGTTTCTTGTCCAAATGGCTATTTTTGCCATGCAGGACTGTATCAAGGCTGGGAAGGTGGGAAGAACCTCATTTTATCCTGACGCTTCTTCTTTTTAATGATAAAGATCTTGACAGTGCTCCAAAGAGACTTATGGCCACTGGACCATTTTATCTGTTCCTCTTTCTCTCTGCTTTTCACATGACTCTCTGTATTGGTTTACTGGAGATATGTAGTTGAGTATAGCCTGTGAGTCTGTAGCATCCTAAGGTTTTGGCTTAAAATGTCTACTTAGAATTCTATCTCAGATCTCTCCTTCATAAGTTTTCCATTTTCTTTCATACAAATCTCCCATATTAAAACAGTGTGATGGCTACTACATGAGTCAGGGTTCTCTAGAGTCACAGACCTTATGGAGTAACTCTCTCTCTCTCTCTCTCTCTCTCTCTCTCTATATATATATATATATATATATATATATATATATATATATATATATATATATATATATGAATTTATTTGAATGACTTACAAGCTGCAGTCCAACTAATCGAGCAGTAGCTAGTTGTGAACAGAAAGTCCAAGAATCTTGTAGTTGCTCAGTACCATGAGGCTAAGGATCTCAGCTCATCTTCTGTATATGCTGGAATCTTAGAGAAATAGGCTCCAATGCCAGAGAAGTAATAGTTACGCTGACAAGGCAAGAGCAGGCAGACAAAGAACTAAACAAAACCACCCTTCTTTCATTGTCCTTATATAGGCTTCCAGCAGAAGGTGTGGCCCAGATTAAAGGTATATGTGCCTTCAAGCCTCAAGATCCACACCACAAGTGTGCCCTCCATTTCTGTATTGTAGTGCATTCTAGATATAGTCAAGTTGTCAAGCAAAAATAGCCATCACAGCTACTTTTTAATCCTTGAGATAAATATCAAGTTTCCAATACCATTATATAAATGTTCTGAAGAGTATGAAGTCCAGGCCACAGGATGATAGAAAGTGGTCTTGGGCTGACAGCCTTAAACCCACAGAAGAGAAATAAATTCCCTCAGTGTCTTAGTTAGGATTTCTATTGCTGTGAAAACACACCATGACCATGGAAACTCTTATAAGAAAAATATTTAATGGAGTGGCTTGCTTATAGTTTCAGAGGTTTAGCTCATTAACATCATGATGGAGATCATGGTAATATGCAAGCAGATGTGGTGCTGCAGTAGTAGCTAAGCTTCCTACATCTTACAGGCAACAGGAAGTTGACTGAGACACTGTGTGGTACCCTGAACATAGGAAACCACAAAGCCCACCCTCACAGTGACACATTTCTCCAACAAAGCCATAACCACTTCGACAAAGCCACCTCTCCTAATAGTGCCACTCCCTATATCATTATGGGGGCCAATTACATTCAAACTACCACACCTAGGCTGAGCAGGACTATCTACATTTCTAATCACTAATGAAATGCATGCTAAGAGTGGATACCTTCCTACTAAGTGAAACTGGGTATGCTTTCCACTCCCTATCTCAAAGGAGTAAAGCACCCTATGTCTGAGAAGTGCTCTTACCCAGGGTCCTGTTATGTTAAGCAAACCTCCACCACTGAGCTGCCTCCACACCAGTAGAGCATGCAAGTTTGCTGCTGTCTTTGGCTTCTAACTGAGACTTGTGGTTCACACTGCACAAAACATTTCAAAATGAACTTGTGAAAGTCATTGGCTGATTACGTTTGTCCTTATACCCTGACCATCATATCCTATTGTAAATTTATGATGCTCTGCAGAGTGTGCTCAGCTATAAAGAACCCAGCTACTCTGAGGATTGACACATTTCCTTTGGGCCTGCAGTGATCTGAATTAAAGGGTCAGTCTTCCCCATAAATACCACACTTGAGGATAAGAGATATTTTTCCCCAACTAATCAGCCTATATCATACTTTACCAGCAATCAACACTGAGCCCAAAGTAACAAAATAGAACTCACTAGAATAAAGTTTATGAAGGAAAGCTTAAAATTAGCATTCATATAAAAGGAAGATATGATTTTCAGCTCTCATAGCACAGGGAAAGCCTTAGAATACATGTGAAGGAAAACATCCTGCCTCCATACAAAGTCTCTATTTGATACTTCAAGACTCATTACTGAATTCATATAAGGAAGTTTATGACTCATTTTCTTTGAAGAATCCTGAGCTATAGTATGGAGTATGTAAAACTACAAAGACAAGCTCACTCCACATTGATGTTTTCATTTTAAATCAGAAATATGCCATACAAAATTTCAAAGCATGTCATAAAAATTTGAATGTGAGTTGATCTATGCTTCATTTAAATCTGTGCGTACTTAGAGACAGGTGTGCTCTAGAGTTACTGAGAATAATTCAACTGACTGGGCCAGCCAAGGCTCTGGATAGTCAAACAATAACATTGAACAAGTTATGAAAGTTTCTCCTCTCATAGGTTTTACACGGCATGTAAAATAGTCGTGAAAAGTTTGGAAATCAAAGAGCCGTGAACTGAAGGATAGCAGTGTGGTGGAGTGACTGAGGGCACATGCCACTTGGATGTTCACAGAAGGCCTCACTGAATGTGTATTGTTTCACCTGACAAGCCTGTGAACAGGAGAAGTTGTGCAGTGCTGAGAGACAGAGCTGTAGGTCAGGACTGACCATAAACCCAAGCACATGAAGACTGAAGAATATTTGTGGCAAGAACAGCAAGAAGCCTGGCTGAGGAAAAGGTCAGAAATCTGAGCAGTGCACTCAGTGGAATGTTCTCTCTAAAAATCTTCACTAGACAGAGGCTGGAGAATGAAAAGCAACTTGTTTCAAAAACAAGGCCATAGCTTTTCCTGCAAATGGTGAAGATTCTTAGGTGGAAAGTCACTTAGAAACAAGAAACAGAGACCAGTTTCCCTGGGACAAAAGAGTGAGGAGGAAGCTGGGAGCTACCGAGGCAAGAGGAGGTAGGCCGGGCTCTCAGGCTGTGTTAGCAGGTTGGGCATCTTTGTCCAGATTGAGAAAATGTGCCGCCTCAGAGCTGATGAGGTAGAAAAAGTATCTTTCCAGGAAAAGAAGTTAGAACGAAGTGCCCTGTCGTTCCTGTTGCTCTAACCGTAAGCAGTGGGATAGAGCATCAGGACCCAGACTGCAAAGTCGCCCATGCCAAAAGCAAGGAGCTTCCTCAGCTCCTGGTGAAAACAGACACAAATGTGATCAAGTGAAAAGACTGTCAGAATGCCTCTCGGTTCCATGTGGGACACCTAGACCTGGCCTGGGCACTCACCTCTCCTGATCCTTCATTGCCCACTCTGCAATAAAGCAGAGAGAAGAGGCCTGTTCTCAAGGGCTTACGAGTGTATGAAAACTGTTAGGAACAGCTGACACATCACATATTTTATAAATGTTTGCTAAGATTGCCATCTGTGTTATATGTTTAGGAAATCAATTGGCTGCTATGTGGGGAATTTTTTGTTTTATTAATTATACATATTATTATTACATGCTATATTAATTGTACACCATAATGGGTTTCATTATTACTTTTAATACACACATACAATGTATGCTCATTGTATTCATCTCCCGCTACCCTCTCTTGTCTGCCCCCTCCCTCCCTCTCTCCCTGTGATGTCTCCCCTCCCTCTCTTCCCACCATCACCTGCTAACTACATACAAATCCTCAGAGAACAGAGAGGAGTGAGGCCCTGGAGCTCCTTGTCCTACATCAGTGCAGGGTGTTGAAAGGCCCACCTTTGTGCACCTCTAGTGTAGGTAATCACAACTGTTGTGAGTTCAAAAACACACTAGCCACATCATGCTAGACTTTATATCACATTCAGCCTTCCTTCAGCTCTTCTATTCTCCCTTCCCCTTCCTCCATGAGGCTCTGTGAAGCTGGGCACTCAGTTGTCCTTCAATTTCTGTATTTTGACCAGTTATGAATCACTGCAGTCACCACTGACCACTGTAAAAATAGAATTTAATGACCAAGCTGAAAATACTGTCCCATGAGTATAAACATGATTATTTAGAAAGAAGTTTGATGGGCAAATCATGTCCTAAAGAGAAAATTTTAGGCTTAAGGGGTCACAGTGATATTACATTTTAGGACCACAAGATATATAGGTGCTACTCAAACACAGCAGCAGACATTGTACATGCCATTTTTTTCATGGCACTATTTTGTACATCTCAAAATAGAAAATTTGATAAGCATAGTCTACTATTATTGAATTCCAAAGGTTAACAATACTTTTTAATATCACCTAATATCAAGTCAGTGTTCAAATATCCTGACTTGTTTCATGAATTTAATAGTTGGTTCAGTTAAACACAAAAATAAAATCCTTCCCTCACAGATATTCAGTGCTTCTGAAATCCCTTTTCAATCTGTAGAATATTCCCAGTCTCAGTCTCTCTCTTTATCTCTGCCTGCCTGTCTCCTGATTGTGCCTATGTGGGATGAGACCCCTACACTCTTACTAGGGGAATAGGAGATACATCACCTCTGTTAGTTTCCCAGCCAGGGACTCTTTTCCTATGATGTCTGTTAAGTGTTAGAACCTGTAATCATGGGCATTCTGAAGTCTATGTCTATTACTACCTTTCTCACTTTCATTCAACTCATATTGTCTTCTCTTCTATCATCCTCACTCTTTTCAGCTAAACTTTTTCCTGGAAACTTCTCACCTTGAAATTTTTCTGAGTACAGTTGATTTCTGGGTCCTTCTGTGTTCTAGCACTGTCATCCCTCACTCTCAATGGAAGGACTGAGACACAGGTTTCTTTCTCAAGGCTCATATAACCCCAAGACCCTGTAGATAACCTGAGGATTCTTCAGATTTGCAAATATCTCTTTCTTCCTGTTTGGTTAAGCACACAGTTACTGGTGATTCATGGATAATTGTGCTAAGTAGTAGATCCTCCATGACCCACTTATATCTTGGTTTGGGGAGATATCATATGTCAGAATTTAAGGAGAGATTGATTAACTGACTCAACCAGACATTTTCTCTGTAGTCATTTCTAATCATAACACTTACTCTGAAATACTAGAAGGAAAGCATAAAAACAACTGTGTATAGAAAATAAACCTTACAGAAATTAGGAAAATCATATTCTCAAATGCATGATCTTCCCACTATGAAGATACTTACCCTCTCAGCATTTGGACTAAGACTGCAATTGTTGTTTGTTTTATTGGTATGAAGAAATGAGATGGTTGGGTAGCTAAGAAGAGATCTGTTGAGTAGTAAAGGGGATGATGAACTCTTTTGTTTTATTTACTCTAGTTGGCTGAAATAAACAATTTTTGGTGCATAATAAATCTGGTACCAGCCTACATTTACCTGGAGAAACAAACACTGAAGTGAAGACATGTGATAGGTGATATCGCTCTGCATACCATGAATAGTTGCTCTGATTGGTTGATAAAAAAAAATGGTGATTGGCCAGTAGCCAGGCAGGAAGTATAGGTGAGATAAGAAGACAAGAAGAATTCTGGGAAGGAAAATCAGAACTGAAAAGGAGACGCAGCCCTCAGTCCAGGGAGCAGCATGTAAGGGTACACAGGTAAAGCCATGGTAAACATGGCAACATATAGCTTAACAGAAATGGGTTGAGTTTAAGTGAAAGTACTAGTCAGTGGTAGGTCTGAGGTAATGGCTGAGCAGTTTTAATTAATATAAACCTGTGTGTGTTTATTTGGGTCTGAGTGGCTGCAGGACTGGCAGGTGAGAGAGATTTGTCCTGACCATGGACCAGGTGGGACACAGGAAAACTCCAGCTACAGACATGTATTTCCTTTAATAGTTAAGGTAGACCTTCATGAGAGCATTTTTTCATACAGTCCCTCTTAGAACTCAGGGATGCAATGTGAGATTTCTTTTGTTTAATTTACTTCAGTGAATCTACAGCAGAGAGACTCCCCAAATCCCACATCTGTGCCCATTGACTTCAAGATGGTGTCCCAGTTTAAGCAGAGATTGGCTATATTCCAAACAGCTGAAGAAAGAGGAGGCTATCAGGGACACCCATCTCTTAGCTAAGGAAGGTGAGGAAACCATGTGTGGGAAACCTTGACTTTACTCTTTCTTCTCTTTGGGGATAGGTGAAATCAAAGTGAATGGTGAGGACCTTTGACAGTCAGATGTACCAGTCTTTTTCTTGTGGGCCACTAACCAGCTCCCAAATCATGACACAGAGACTTATTAGTTATGAATGCTCAGTCTAGTTTAGGATAGATTCTGGCTAGCTCTCTTAAATTACTCTGCTTCTCTTCATCTACCTTTTCCCTTGGGGCTTTTGACTTTTCTTTCCTTCTGTATATTCTACTTTCACTGCTTCTGTCTGGTTGGCTGGTGGCTGCCTGGTTTCTTGCCCTGGGCTTGTCCCTTGTTCTCTCCTTCTTTCATCCTTCCTTGAACCTACATTCCTTCTCCTATTTAGTCTCTCTACCTGCCAGCCCCATTTATCCTTTATATACCTAGTCATTGGCCATTCAGATTTTTATTAGACCAATCAGGTGCCTTAGGCAGGCAGGCAAGGTGAAATAAATGAAACACATCCTTACATAATTATAAAAAATGCAGCATAAACAAAAGTAACACACCTTTACACAATTTAAGTAATATTTCTCAGCATAAATAAATGTAACACATCTTTACCTAGTTAACTATTCCTGAAAAGTCAGATGTGGAGCCCTCCCTGGGGAACTGACACTAGAGTCAAGAAGAGAATGTGGCATCATAAAAGGCATTGCATTTTAGCAGGGACTCCATCTAGAAGACAGATTGAATGAAGTGAGGCCACCAAGTCACACTGATAACATTCATTGTATTAGTTTTAGTTTTTTCAATTTCCTTTTAGTTAAAAACTATACTTGGACATTTTGCTCTCTTTAATCCATTTTTATTAATGTTAAATTAATTATTTACATTTACTTTATTGAAAGTGAATAGTTTAATTTTAAAACCCTCATACATCAGCACTGCTTGAATAAATAATATCTGGTAACTATTAAAGTTCATTCAAAATGTGCTAGTGATTGAATTTTGTGATAAAACTCTTGTAGTCTCATAAATTGAGACAAAAATACAGTCTGTTTTTAAAAATCTCAAATTCACATTCACAACACATGTCCTGGCCTTGGTTCTACCTGCATTGCTGTGTTTAGAAGTCTACTAACTGATTCTCAGAATCCAATTCGGGATAGAAAGGATATCAGAGGAAGGATAGTCTGCTGTCCAAGGATGGGAATAGAATCCTAACAAATGCACAGCCAGTTTGCAAGATAAGTTTGAGTTAACTCTACACAAAGCTAAAAACCAAACTAGGTAACAGGACACAGCCCTGTCCCATTCAGTCATCACCTTGTCATTTTTCTGTAAAAATAGCTTTGACTGACTTTGGAACAGACATAAGAGAAAAAGGAAGCATGCATAAAATTAGTAGATGCTCACAATGCAAACTAAATCTTTTCATTATATAAAGGAGACTTCATAATAGTTACACACGCTATTCTTTTATTTTAATAGTAAATTTTACCAGTTTATAAATAAATCTCAGTAAGATTTAAATTTCTGGATGAGCATGGCAATTGACTTCCAGTGTGTCTACAATACTTCATCTAGGCCAGTCAGCTCGACTGCTTCAGCCCAGGGTCCCTCCGCCACTGAAACTTGTCTGTGTGTCTTTGCCATCCCCTTGTTCTGGCCACTGCTGCATCCCCAGGACCCGCGTCATTCCTGCATGCTCACCACTACTTGCTGGGCTTCCTATCTGTCTCCTTCCAGTGTATGTGTCCCTTGTAAAGTCCTCTCATTGATGGCCCAATGTCCTTACTTGAATTGGATTAGATGCCTCAGAGAAGCACCATTCTGCTTATCATTGCTGTCCAACTTATTTGTTTGCATTTCAGTAAGCAGTCCACCCTCATACATCAGCACTGCTTGAATAAATAATATCTGGTAACTATTAAAGTTCATTCAAAATGTGCTAGTGATTGAATTTTGTGATAAAACTCTTGTAGTCTCATAAATTGAGACAAAAATACAGTCTGTTTTTAAAAATCTCATTGCTGTGTTTAGAAGTCTACTAACTGATTCTCAGAATCCAATTCGGGATAGAAAGGATATCAGAGGAAGGATAAATCTCAGTAAGATTTAAATTTCTGGATGAGCATGTCAATTGACTCCAGTCTGTCTACAATACTTCATCTAGGCCAGTCAGCTCGACTGCTTCAGCCCAGGGTCCCTCCGCCACTGAAACTTGTCTGTGTGTCTTTGCCATCCCCTTGTCTGGGTCTCCACTGACACCTGAGTTCTTCATCAAGTTGCTTGTTCTGGCCACTGCTGCATCCCCAGGACCCGCGTCATTCCTGCATGCTCACCACTACTTGCTGGGCTTCCTATCTGTCTCCTTCCAGTGTATGTGTCCCTTGTAAAGTCCTCTCATTGATGGCCCAATGTCTTTACTTGAATTGGATTAGATGCCTCAGAGAAGCACCATTCTGCTTATCATTGCTGTCCAACTTATTTGTTTGCATTTCAGTAAGCAGTCCACCCCTGGAGAGAAGTCGGGATATTACATTTAGCTCTGGTCTTTGGCTCAATTCAGTGCAAATCTTTAAGCAACTTCTTGGCTATATCAACAAAAGAAAACTCTAACCAATTGTTATTATTACCACATCAGACAAGCTGGCAACACCTTTTCTTAGAGTACAAACATGATGTCAAAAATAAAACCTTCCTTTTCTTTTCATTCTGTTTATTCTCTTTACACAACAGAGAAACTTTAAAAAATGTGCAAAGATCATACCACCTTTTCCCACTTAGGTTGAGTAGTGTTCTAGTTTCACTTCTGTGGCTGTGATAGAAATCTCCTGAAAGCAAGCAACTTAGGGGAGGCAGGTGTGTTTTAGTTTATTAGTCCATATTATAAGCACCAACTGGAGGGCTATCACAGCAGCAAGAACTTGAAATGACTCATTGAATTCATTGTATCCATAATCAAGAGTAGAGAGAAAGGAATGAACACATGCTCTCTTGCTTACACTCAGCTTGACTTCTCTTCAATAGTTCAGAACCCATTGCTTAGGAAACAGTGCTACCCACAGGGGATTGGACTTCCCTATCAATTAACTTAAGTCAATTACCAATAGATGTGCCCGGGGCAACCTAAGGTAGACATCCCTTGTGGTGACTCTCTTCGCAGGTGATTCTAGGTTGTATCAAGTTGACAGTTAAAAACCAATCATCACAGGCATTCTCTGAAATGACAGCACAGGCATCCTCTCTTGTCACTTTGTGTGTTTGTGTGTTAACTCATTCCTCAGGCTTTTCTTTCTGTTCTCACTATTTATCCTAGTTAAGAAATTGTTTTCCTTTGCTTATTTTTTGTCTGAGGTCTAGTTCTAATTTTATTAATTGTCTTTCCTTCACGAAGACAGGGGACTCTTCTATTTCATATGAGGACTCCCTGGTGTATTTGTACTATCACTGAAGAAGATTGTGAAAAAAATTATGATTTGACATATGTAATTGGAGTTGGGATAAACCATAACTTGGAGGCTTTGAGTCCAATTGTCTATGTTAGGAATCCTTGTTGATTGTGTTATGGAGAACCAGTCACTCAAATTTTAAATATGCTGATTCTTCATCATTGAAGTGTGGATAATATTCTGTGTGCTAGCTTAGAATGCAACAAGAGCCTTGTCTAACATCATCAGCCACAGCTCTCATAATTATTGCTGTTACAGTTTGGTGGTTTTATGAGCCTCCCATTTTCCTTTGAGTTTTTAGACACTGTCCCCATGGCACATCCAGTAGTTTCTCTTTGAGAAGGATGATGGAACTATTAATAAAATATATTTATTAAGACTTGAGAATGAATATGGGGAGGTTACCCATGTTTGTCCCTCCAAGTTCTCGGAAGGACAGGGACCAAGTGAAGAACAGATCAGAAAAGACTGTGTTGGCACATCTGTATTGTTAGGGCTTTCTAGGAAACTCTTGTGGAAGAAAAGGTTGTTCTATTTTGTCTTTTCTTGTTTTATCATGTAATAGACTAGTAGACTGAGGTTGATAATGTCAGGGAAAACTTCTCATATCTGTGTAACAAGTAAAACATTTTAAAAATAACCCAACAGCATTAATGGATGAATGACCACACATTCTCGGCCCACTGTAATATGTCCATCTGACTTCACCAAGTAGATTGGAAGCCAGTCAGGAAGCTTCTGTACTGTGTGAAGCCTCTCTGCTAAAGCTCCCTCAGATGCCTGCTGAAATCCCCAACTATCCTGAGTAAAGCCTAAAAGGCAGATTTGGTAATAATGATCTCAAAGGCACATAGAGTGTGTTCTGTCTTCTCAGTTCTGGCCATCTTAGTTGGGTTAGGCTGAGTGCTGGAAAGGCCAGAGTCCAGATGTGCTGCATCCTCTCAGCACTTAGCAGACTGCCGTGGATTATGCACAGTTAGTAGATGTAAGGACAGCCTTCCTGAAGCACTGGGTATACATACAAAAGTGAAGAAGAGGAATCATGTCATTATATGGCTATTTGATAAATATAAACTTTGAAAATAAATCTTCTCTTACAAGAATGGATAGAGAAGAAAGGCATTTAAAACCACTCTAAATTATTTTGTGCTCTCAAAAAAAAAAAAAAAAACACAAAAGAATTTCTTTGTTTTCAATTGAATTAAAAATAAAGTTGTAGGGACAAAGTACAATATATCATCTCTCTGTTCACAATGCATTCTTTTACCATGATATAAAGTATCATAAGCATGGAGCCGTTCTAACTGAAATTAAGCTTGAAACACTCTGCCAAATGTGTTGCTCAGTCATGCAAACAGCATTTTAAAAAGAGGCATTTATAACTTACTCTGAAACATTTAAAAAAGTGACTGCTTCACTCCTTCTTAGGCTCACAGTTTTTATAAATCAGTCTCCTCATGGGAATATTATTGGATTCCACACACATGTGGTTTTCATGTGACAAGTCTTGGCCAGTTATGCTGAGTTTCTAAAAATTGATACTTAACTTACCAAGTTTCCCTAGCAGAGAAATGGGCTGACTTCAAAAGGAGATTTAATTTCAGCTAATCAGACATCATTTTCTTGTTTGCAATGGTTCTTTCATAATCAGATGTTTAAACACAATAATGCCATAGAGGAGAATCTAGGATAAACTGAACCTCAGGCCAGCAGCTAAAAAGAGATGCAGAAATCCTGTTAGTTATTAACTATATATTGAAGGACATAATACCTCTGAAACACTGCTTCCAAGTGGTGCTGCTAGTATTTATGAGAATAGTCATAATTACAACTTTCAGTCAAGACCATCCAGTTTGACAATACCTGTAATCATGTGCCTTAAAAATACCATCAGCGGTGTAAGTCATAATCAAATTATAGGTATCCAAGCAGACACAGTAAGAATATGTGAGTACATATCAGTGTATCTGTCACTTCTTTGTCATAATTAAAAGTCTGTTTTATGGTATCATACTAACTACTGAACATAAAGAATAAGCCAGTATCAGAATGTAATTAGAAAAAAAAACAACCGAATATGTAAACCTGCAGGAATCTCAGTTCACACCAAACCGCCAGTTATGTCAGCAGCCCTCAAGAATCTGAATTTACAATCGTCCATCAACTAGTTGCATGTTATTAAAGATGATAATTTATTTTTCATGCATAAAAGATTTATAGTTCTCAATAAACTAAAATTCACACCAGTGACTTGAATTGACTGAGGTTCCCAATCATATCTAACATATGAGATAAGAATATGTTTCATACTCACACTATCTTGTCAGCATGTAAATAACTAAAATATTATATGATAAATCACACCAGTGATGTTGTGATCTCCAATACAAGCATCTTCATCAAAGTCTCTAAGCAACAGGAGCCTTTATGTCAAAGTCAGGCAAAGGATGAACATTGAGTTGGGTTCCTGGCATCATATGTAGTCTCCTCCATGCTTCAGCAGTGTTAATGGGGTGCAGGATTCCAGTTCCCTATGCCTCAATTAACGTGTTTGTGAAATGAAGCACACAGCTTATCTCATTGAATATTATGAGTAATAAATGTAATAAATATCACCAATATCTGACACAACAATGAATCTTATTATCCTTTATCCCCATTGAACAGAGCAAGGATGTTAACATTTGCAATCTGCTGAGTGTGAGGTGACTCTTTGGGAGACACTAGGAACTAATGCAAACTGTCCCTATTTGTGCTGCTCTAATAGACATTCCAGACACTTGCAGAAGGAGTAACTACAGCATCCTGTCTTCTCAATCATGATGCCTCAGAAACTATAATGAAAGAATATAGAGGGTATATTATTTAAATTGGCTTAATAATGATAATTCCTTATCTGAAATATGTGAAATGGGGTGAAGCCTCAGACATTCCTTATAAACATAAATGCCTCATTTAGATACCAATAGTATTCTTCTAGTAATGCATCTTCTCCAGTAGCCTCAACATATCTGCATCACCTTCTAGCTATCTATCTCATGGGTAAGACACCATGCAGATGCCAAATATTCACTTCACATCAATTTAAAATGCTGAAGTTAATCTTCCCTCCACAGGTAGAAACCAATATACATATATATGTTTATATATGTATGTATACATGTATATATAAAACATTTCAACACATTTCATTATCTCTTGCTCTGAAGCAGACCAAGACCTTCAGAGACCTTAATACTGACCTAGGCACTGCTTCCCTGAGAAGACTCTCCATGGCAGTGCTGATTGGGATTATGTGGTTCATATAAAGACAAGGGAGAGACACATTTCTTCGTGTGATGTTTTTGGTTAAGGTGTGTGCTTTGATTTGGAACGTCTTGGAGCCTGTTCCCTGGGAAATCTACCTGACATTCCTAGAGTCAAAGCAGATGACCCTGAGGTGACCTCTATGGCCACAATGACTTTCTTCTGAGCTTACTCTCACAGATGATTTGTTAGTTTAAATTATTATTTTCACCATCAGGCTAAATTTCTTTGGAGGGTACAGGGTCCTCATTCATTCTTGTATTCTTTGTCTGTACCTTTTCCTCTGTCTCCCTCTGTGTGTCTCCCCATCCATAGGTCTCATTTTCTTCTCTCTGCTTTTTGACTCAGAGTCTTACCGTTCAGTTCTTACAGAGTGACCTATGAGCTAGCCTGCCCTTCCATTTGTGGCAGCTTTCCTGCCCTGACCATGCCAGTGCTGGTTATTGCAGGCTTGTGCTAGTCTGTGTATCAACACTACCACTTCGGTCTGTCTTACTGTCTGCTGTACTCATGGCTTTCTACTCATTCAGAATTAACACCCAAATATTTGTGAAATGACTTTTCAGGGTTATTTAAAGTATAAAGCTTCACATTTAGGAGTACCTTTTAATCTCAGGAGTTTAACAGGTAGGCATGTACACACACACACACATACACACACAAAATTTGAATATTTGTCTGTCTTTCTATGCACATACCTCCGTTTAATACATTGTGGCACATATAAGGAATTCCATTCATTATATTGAATTATTTAATTTGTTAATAAAAATATGTTATCTTTCTCTTTTAGTAGAACCCTGTTTACAGTTGAAAGCACCTATGTCTTATTACTGATTTCTGATGAGAACCAAATGGAAACTGGAGTCCTCTAGACTCTAAATTCACCTTTTTTTTTTTTTTCAGATTTTTCATTACTTAGCTCATAAATACTAAAATTACAAAGGTGATCGATTTTGCTCCTGCCAATGTATTTTAAAGCTGGGTTTGTTTGACTCATCTTCTATTAAATGTTGATAAAAGAATAAGTTCACATATAACATTCTTATCTTAAGGCAGATACTATTCTTGGCTTCAAATAAACATGTCTACTTGAAGGTACATATGTTAATGGTTTTCTTCCTAATACTCTTCTGTAAAAATGCAAATGTTCTAACACATGCCCTAGCTAAGCCACTGCATGATTTTGTGTAAATTCCAGGTGGATTATGTACTTATGGTAAAAGAAACCAGGAATTTTTAATAGTTATTAGAGTTCAGAATCATATTAAGACATTATACACAGAACATCCTTTTTGGACTTGACAGACCTTATTTGTAAATCTGTATTTTGTTAAATATCAAGAATGGCCAAGTTATCTTAGGGTCTTTTAGTTGACCAAAGAGTGTATAGTAAGACTTCTATCCAGACTGTTGTTTACTGTGAACTCCTGATATTATATCTGGATATAAAACCCAGAACAATCTTCTGTATTTG
Organism: Onychomys torridus; assembly: GCF_903995425.1. NCBI lineage: Eukaryota > Metazoa > Chordata > Mammalia > Rodentia > Cricetidae > Onychomys > Onychomys torridus. The sequence goes on along the minus strand of NC_050449.1, from coordinate 12,674,563 downwards.
AATGTGAACATCTTATGCTGAAGCTACTCCATGCTAAGTCACTGGAGTTAAACTATCCACCATAAAGATCAGAATATGTCAGGTCCAGTAGCATGAGAAGCTAACAGGCATTCCACAGAAGTGACTGAGGGTTAAAATAAAGTGACCTGGACCATCAGTGAAATAATCTATCAAAATAAATTCGTTAGAATTAAATGAAAACCAAGCTTCAGGAAACTTTTATATTTGCTTTTCTTGATGTCCCTCTGAGACTTAAACAGCAGTATACCTTCAGGGGAATCTGTAAGTCTACTATAATTTTAAATGGCTACCTTCTGTCTGTCAGGTTAAAAGTTTTCAGATAGCTTCTATTAGGCATGGGAGAAAGATCTCTCTAAGTCTGTTTGACTCAAAGGAATTTAATTAAAAAAAAAAAAAAAAAAACCCAAACAAGAAGCTTTGAAGAAAATGCTCAAGCCCCCTGAGAAAACAATCTCTGGTTATATGTAAGTGGCCATGAAGTTCTTCTCAGTAATGGAGTTATGCATGCCTCCCAGTGACCTTTCAGAGTCTTCCTTGATACTACACGATGTGGGGTTTATATTGCAAAAGAAATGGCATACCGGTGACTGTCATCTGGATATTCCGGATGTCTTCTAAATATCTACTAAATATTTCTTTATTTCATCTAAATAACATTTTGTTTTCTAGTCAACAACCATTCTCAAAAATATTTAGGAAAAATCCCTACATACTATGTGGAGGTCACTTTCTGGCAGATTTTATAACCCCACTCTGTCACTTGAACCCAATCAAAGAAGGCCGCCTGTGGAGCTGCTTACCTGAACACAGCAGGGTCTTTCTCAAGGGGGTAAGAACAATTCAAATTCTATTCTAACCAGTAACCAAAACCCTACAATTTCACTTTAGGGAAGTGGTTCTCAACCTGTGGGTCATGACCCCTTTTGGAAGTTGGATATCAGATATTTATATTATGATCATAGAAGTACCAAAATTATAGTTATGGTATAGAAATGAAATAATTATATGGTGGGTGTCCCCACAGCCTGAAATGTATTAAAGGATGGCAGCATTAAGAAGGTTGAGAACTATTTGTCACCACTGGTAACATTGTATCTGCCTTGGATCCTGGATGTTGGTATATTATTGAAAACCCTCTATTTCTTTGACCATCCCATAGCTTCCTGATCTTTGTGGTGTCATTGGAAAGAATTTACCTAAGACCCATAGGGTATAATTTCCAAGAGGAGTGAAGTTAACTATTGAGTAAAAGGAGGCACTCTTGAACAGTGAGGGGGGCAGTGGACAATAGACCATTGTGTTGACCTACATATTTAGGTAGGCTTTAGGCCATTTCTTGAAGTTTTTGAGACAGGCAGCTTCCAATGGTGTTTTTCTTTCCAAGTTATTGACAGCCCGATTTAGATTAACTCTTGAGGAAGGAGACAGTGTCTAATTTCTTTACCAGAAAGTCCTCTGTTAGACAGCAGTCTCATGATATTTAGGACAGTTTAGAAAGCCACATCTCTCCATAGGGTAAGAGATACAATTCAGATCCATTCTTTTGACCAGTAATCAGTAGTGAAAGTCTTTCACTTTCTGTTCCTGGTTTGTCCTATCAATTAACCCCAAGATCTGACAGACATCTACTTCTAGTGCTAACTAATTTAATATTCATGTATGGTATCTTCCCTCCTCCTTTCCATGCTGTTCTGGATCTCCAACCAAACTGCAATTGCCCTCTTTCATTATTAATATGGCACATAGGAACACTTGGCCCCTGTAAGTCTTCATTTGTACACAATTTCTTCATGAGCTTTGGTAGCATGCCTACTGGCATTTGTTCACTGTTGAGTCTAATTTTGTGGTAGTTTACTGGCTTTTATTGAATGTTCTTAGTTAACCTTATTTTAGCTTTATTGGGTAGTAAATTTCCTAATTTGGCACAACCTTTGCTTACTTGGCCTGGTCTCCTGGATTCAAAACTGTTCCTCTACAGCGAATGGATTTACTTATTTGCTAATAAATGCTTCTTTACTCTTCTAACTGAAGATCTCCATCTTTATTTAAAAGCCAATTTAGGAAAAATGGCTTCCTTGCCTCTTTAAATCTACAGTTTTAGTAGGAAATGGCATTTTCTTCATCTAATACATATTGTTCAATTTTCAGTTTGTGTTCAGCTCTACACTTTAGCACTCTGTGGGAATCAGGTAGTCTCAGATTGCCTCCAAGGAAGAGCTAGGGTCCCCAACATCAGTTATATTGTTTGTGTTGAGTCAGATCTCTGAACTGTCCAATTTTCTCTGCACAGCCAGTCTGATCAATCTGTCAGGTAGATCTATTCATTCTTTGTACACCACAATCTTCATCTCTTACCCTTAGTATTCTATACCCTCCTAAAAAGTCAAATTAATTTTGTTTCATAAACAGTGACGTATACCCTTTTACATACATACTGATCACACTGAATCAGTCAAGCATCAATGGCGTTATAATTATCTCCTTCACTCCATGAAATTTCTCATGTGCAACACTACATTCTTATAAACTATCAATTCAATAACCTGCCTCAGAGAGGAGTTGAACCTCTGTAGGTCAAACTTCAGATACATGAGTCATAAATACAATGGTAAAGCTTATGAAATACCAGAGGAAGAAAAGATTCATAATCATCAGGTCTTAGAATGGACTTCAGAAGCTTACAACCTACCTTACACAAAAGCAGACTCAAGTTCAATTATTTGCCCAAGAAAACTGTAATAGAAGTTAACAGATTACTTGGGGCTTCATCTCCAGAAATGGGACTTAATACATGTTGAGTTCTCTGGATGTTATTCCTTCCTTAATATCCTAAAGGGGAGCTTGCAGTCACAGGATCCTAATACTCTATCTAAAATAACGGGCAAGTATACAGATGTGCATATGAGCTATAAGCCCAAGGCAATACTTACTAGCAGAAAATTTTTATGATGTGGGATAGATATATGTGCATATTAAACACATTGAGAGAGGAATTTGAATGACTGGACCAAAGTGTTAATTACAGTTGTTCTGAAGTTATTTACATGATTACAAACAATGAACTGTGACTATAAATTGACTACTCAATGAAGAGAGGGAAACATGAACAAGCCTGCCCCAGCAGACACCACTCTGCTGTATTAACACTCTGCATGTGAGACAGAAAGGAGTGGTTACAATATTCCAAGAACATTCCAGATAGACATCACCAGGTGTATTGACTTCAAAGTAACTGGATATTGCATTTCAAGAGACTAAACAGAAGGAAAATAGATTCATGGTGAGGATGGAAAAAAAATGTGTTATCTTTATTCCATGGGGTTTTTCTGGACAAGAAAAAACAAACACTGCAGACAGATTACTCATAAAAGTTTTTCTAATATAAAATTACAGTTGATGGGAAAGTCTTGAGAGGTCACTCACGGTGTGAAAGTGAACACCAAGACACTTCTAGCTGAGCATGGAAACCAAGTACCCTCTAAAATAACACTGGCTCAGGGTTCTCACGTAGAGATGTCAGAAATCAAAATTTGTATAAATCTGGACAAATATAATGTGATTTGCAGTAGGTTATAAGTCAGAGGATGGATTCTTGTCTCTATAGCTTGGGCTAGATGCCAAAGTGGCCACTGGGGAAGATAAACTCTGATAGGTTTTCACCTCTGGGCACTAGCAGTTCATACCTGCAAGTACTAGTAACTGAAGCCAGAAGCTTCTCTGATCACAGTCCCAGAAGGCACCGGGAGACTAAGGCAGCTAGCAGCCGTGTTTAACTCATGATTCGACCAGGATCACAACACACAAACCTGCACTTCTCTTCCTGCAGCCATTGGAGGACATGGCCATGGCAGCTGCTATCATAAAAACACAATGAAACATGCAATGCCACTATAAACAGAAAATGGCTGACTGATTACTATAGCACAAATGTGTTTCAGCACTAACTGTACTCTGGTGGGCAATGAACAGACAGCACAACTTGATCACTGGGTGGTTGAAGGTCACACAGTGGCCGCTAAGTGGGAAAACTTGGACTGCTGACAGTTCAGTGAGCACAGGCACTTGGTGCCAAAGCTGACAATCCAAATTTGATTCCTGGAACTCACATGTCATAAGGATAGAATTGACTTCCACAGGTTGTCATCTGACCTCCATGCATGGACAGTGACACAGTTACCACCCTCTCCTAAAAAAGCACGCAAACAAATAAATAAATGTAGTAAGTGAGAAACACAAGGGATGAGGGACTAGGACATACACATGGGTCATTCCACTCTACAGGGACTACTGGACACAGGCTTTAACTCTGAATATCCTGATGGGTTTTAAAGACACTGAACATGAATCTCTGAACCAAGCATCTTCATTTACAAGTGGCTTTGAGAGTCTTGCTGCAGTCATACAGCACACAGTATCAGAACCCAGACTGCCGACGTCCACCCATTCTGAAACATAAAGCACAGACTATGGTAGGAGGAAGGGTGGAAGTAGTGTTCATTTTCTTGCCTTGTGATTTGTGTATTTAAGCCAGCCTTACTGACTGGACATAGAGTTTAAGAGTGGGCTCCTGCCAAGCTACAGAAATAAAACCTATTAAATGCCAAAAATTTGGATTTTTGTTTTAAATAAAATAACTTCACCTGATTGTGCTAGTACCCATTGTTTGAGTGGGAGCTCAACCACAGCTTCTGGCACCCTGGCATCCTACACCCAGAGTCTGGAATGTTCTGGTGAAAGATCCACCTCAACTCCCTTCCCACATCTCTTTCCCCAAACCCACTCCTTCAATGCCCGCCAAACATGGCTCTTCCCCCAGAGATGCTCAAGACCACACCCACAGGGTATTTAAGCTGCACCCCAGAAAATAGATGCGTGGTTTTTTGGTCTCTCGTCCCTGTCTCCTCTCTGGGAGGCCGGAAAATCACCCTTGAATACTTTACCCATTAAACTGGGGCTTTTTTCCAGTTCGGTCTGATTTGGTCTGATTTGGATTGCTGCATCGGCGGAAAGGCTTATCGGGGTGAGAAAAAACATATCACCCAAATTTAATTCTAATGCTTGGGACACAGAGGAAAGAGAAAGTTGTGCCATAAGATAGCCTGAGATACATGGGGATAACCTGTCTAAAAAATCTAAAATAAAATCATATTAATAGCTTTAATAAATAAAGATGCCACAGGTAAAACAATAAAGTGTCAAATATAGCTTGAATATTCCAGTAATAAATTATAATGATAAATGAAAACAATAAAACTAACAAAATAAATGAGTAAGTAAAGTGACGCAGTGATATCTTACCATGTGTAGGGGCTGGCAGGAAATTTGCTCTGTTAAAACTCTTTTTCTTTACCATTGCATGTCCACCTCTGCTGAGTTAGGAGGTCAAGAAGTAGAGTAAGCAATAGCTCAATGTTTGAACTATATGGGAAGATCTATCTTTTTAATACACAGTACTGTGTACCCGCTCTGCTGAGCAAACATTAGTGACATTTGACAAGATCTGAAGAAATCACTGCACTTAGGGGGCAGGAAGATGTCCCAGACATCTAGTATGCAAAGTTCAGGATGCTGTGACACCTCCTACATTCTACACATGAACATGTACAGCTAAGCCGTGTCACTGAGAAGGTCAGCGCTGCAGATACTGGGAAACCATGGTGAGGGGTAAAGAGCAAGCAGACACACAGAGTGCCCATGGGAATATTTAATAGAGACCTTATATAAACACACAGATACATGCAAAACAAAATGTTGGAAAAGCTGCTTTGAAGAACCAGAGAAGAGTTAGCTTTGGAACTCTTTCATCTGATAAAGACAAGAAGGGTTCAGCAGATGACAGGAATGCAAATATTTATTGACTCAACCCCTTTCTCTCACTACATAAATGGAACAGCCTGACATGCGAATAGTCTCTTTATTCCTTCTCTTTTAGTAATACCCACACGTGTAAAAGCATTCCACAGAGAGTTTCTTGAAACTCTGTACTCAATCTATGATGGCTACCATTCTCCTTAGTCATGCAAGTTAATATAACAAAATAGCACAGGCTAGAAGGTCTCTTGTAAGCAAAACCCATTCATCCCACAGTCCTATGTGCTAAGAATTTCACAATCTAGCCATAGGCTGACCTGGGAGCAGGTGAAGGCTGGCTCTGCCTTCTATACTCAGAGACTTCTAGTTGTGTTACATGAATGAGACAAGATGAGCCTCTGAGACTCCTGTATATGGGCATTAAACCCAATGAGACTCATTGCTTCACTAAGCTAGAGTTGGGTGGTGTCCTTTTCTTGGCTTGTCATTGTGTCCTGTCCAGGAGGAACGGATGTGAAGCCATCTCCCCAGGAAAAGTTAACACAATAGGGCTTGAACAAGGAAGTCTGTGGCCTGCAGGCAGTGTGATGGAAATTCCCCCAATTACCGCATGTAAAAACAAAAGAATTTCTTCAGACCTGGACAGTTCAGTTGAACTATTCTGCCCCACACCAGGTTCCTCCAGGAACACAAGGCACTGGTAAATAGGGCAAAGGGATTTTAATTCTGCTCAGCCATGGTCATTTACTGACAAGGTGTATAAGTCATGTACACCTTATTTTTGTTGTTGTTGTTTTTTTATGGAATACTTTTAAAAATATTTTTATTTTAAAATTAATTTAATTTCTCAAATCAGCCACCGATTCCCCAGTCCTCCCTCCTCTCACCCCCTAACCCTCCTCCCCAACCCACCCCCCATTCCCACCTCCTCCAAGGCAAGGTCTCCCCTAGGGAGTCAGTCCAGCCTGGTAGACTCATTCGAGACAGGTCCAGTCCCCTCCTCCCTACACCAAGGCTGAGCAAAGTGTCCCAGCATAAGCCCCCAGGCTCTAAAAATCCAGCCCATGCACCAAGGACAGGTCCTGGCTCCACTGCCTGGGGGCCTCCCAAACAGTTCAAGCTAATCTACTGTCTCACTTATCCAGAGGGCCTGGTCCAGTTCCCTGGGGGCTCCTTAGTCATCGATTCACAGTTCATGCATTTCCACTAGTTTGGCTACTTGTCCCTGTGCTTTTTCCAATCATGGTCTCAATATCTCTCGTTCATACAATCCCTCCTCTCTCACACCGATTGATTAGACTCCCAGAGCTCTACCTGTGGCTCGGCAGTGGATCTCTGCATCTGCTTCCATCAGACACTGGATGAGAGTTATATCATGACAGGCAAGGTGTTTGCCCATCTGATCACCAGAGCAGGTCAGCTTAGGCACTCTCCTGACCACTGCCAGTAGTCTACAGTGGAGGTATCTTTGTGGATTTCTGGGGACCTCTCTAGCACTCTGCTTCTTTCTATTCCCCTGGGGTCTTCATTCATCATGGTATCTCCCTCTCCATTCTCCCACTCTGTTCCCACTAAGCTCTCTTTCCCCCAACCCTTGCCCTCCATTACCCCATACCCCCAGTTTGCTCATGTAGATCTCATCCATTTCTCTGTCATTGGGCAATCCTTGTGTCTTTCTTAGGGTCCTCTTTACTATTTGTTCTTGGACTTCTTGCTTGCTTGCTTCTGCTCCCTGACCTAGCAAAAGGTTGCTCAACCCAAGGCACCAGGCCAACGCCACTATGGAGTGATCAGGTGCAGCCTACTGGCCTGATAAACTTTCCTTTCCCCAATTGAAAACAGTTCAGTGACTCAGTTTTCCAGAAATTCCTACAGCAGGAGACAGAGTTTCTCTGATGGCACTAGTGTGGAACACAGGGTCACAGGAGGTACAGGTCAAAGTGTGTGGCATTTCTGTGGAGTGCCCCAATTGCCAGCAGCCCCATGGAGGCCTGGCAAACTCTGCTAAGGACTCTCCATCTAGCCTCAGCTTTTCCTATAGAGGAGTCACTTCTTCATCTTCTGGAAGAATCCACTGGTTTGGGGAAAGGAGCCCCAGGAATAGCAGTTAAATTTCAGAGCTGTGTGTGGTCACCTAAGGAGAATGCCAGTTTCTTGTCAATTATCTCAGTACAGCTGGACCCATGTGGTCCTGAATAAGGCTTCAAAGAACTCCCAGATGGCTACAGTTGTTTCTACCATTAGAAATTGTGTTTCTAATGGCACAGGGAAATAGCACTGTTCCAGGGCACTGCACAGCTACAGCAGGGGTCTGCACACTGTAGCCTCAGCAGACTTCTCTGTAGAAACTCCCTAATGTCTCAGGAGAAACAGAATTGTCCAGAATCTGAACTGGACAACTTCTGACTTGAAAACTACATCTTCTACCCATGGGACACAGCCTCTTGGTGATTTTCATAAAAGCAAAGTTGGATGGCAATAAGGTGGAAAGAAATTCTGCTTACAGCTCAAAGGGAAAACACCACTCTGATGGTGAAAATGCTTGGTTGATGGTGCTTTGGAGCTCTGCAGGTGTGAGGAGAGGAAAAAAGACTGGAGTTTGGGCAGTCTTGTGGACCAGATGACATCTCAGTGTCTGAAAAGGTGACCATGTCCTACTAACAACCCTGCCAAGTGTCAGCAATTGGCAACGCCACAAAATCCCAAGAAATACAAGAATGTCCAGAATTAGAAATCTGACAGTACCTGTCTGTATGCAAGACACAGGCTTTTCCAGATGTTGTATAGAAATTTATTTTCAATATATTTTGGTAATCTAATTTGAAACATGCTTTTGATTTCCTTGTAAGAGTGAATGTATTGCACCAGAAACTTAATGCTTTAAGAGTGAAAAAGATTCAGGTAATCACCTACTGACTCAGAGAAACTCAGACTCTGGACTCAATATCTGCATTGTGTCCCTTTCCTGCCTTGATATAGATGCCAGATGGTCAGGTGCAGTCTCTCTTAGAAAAGCGTGATATGGGGGTTATTCTCTTAAATGCTATCATTTATTTTCCTCAGTTTATATGCATGTGTGAATAAACAGACATATACACACTGATTTGCAAATAGCTACATACACATATGCACTCTCATTTATACATATAGACACATATACATACTCATATAAGCACACAAACAGCTACACACACACTCACATATACATGTAGACATATGCATATATATACACCCATTTATACATATAGATATATACATAGAAATAGATGCAAACACATGGACACATCACAGATATCATTTCTATAACTTGCATTGTAGGATATGAAAATTGGTGAAGTAATTCTCAACAATTTCTCTGGAGACTTCAAAAAACAATTCAGAAATGGTCTCCTTCTGCATGGGATCCCTGCAGCCCCATTTCACATCTAATCAGCTTAGCTACTCTCAGGAAATAAAAGTTTTAATAAGCAAATAAATATTAGTAACATCCCACAGGACACAATTAAGCAGGGTTTATTAATGGGATATTTGTTGCTGTGAGTTAAAGCTTCTGTTACTTATCCTGATCTGGACAAGGAACTGAATAGAAAGATGATCCTCAGATATGATACTTATGCCCAGAAGCCATCCAACAACAACAACAAAAAAAACCAGAATGAGAAATTAAATGAAAATATAAAGTTGTGGGTTTACCTGAGTCTATGCCATTTCAGGACTCACATGCTAGAACTGGTTAATTCACTAAGTACTCAAAAATAAGTGTCCTGACTATGTGCACAGTGTGGAAGAACTTAGAGAAATTATGTATATATGCATATATATAATATCAAAAATAATATAACCAAAGAAAACATATGTTTATATATAATATATTATGCATGTATTATATAAATGTACATAATATACATATATAATTATACGCAGGCACATGTTTTTTTTATCTCAGCACTGGGAGGGCAGAGATAGAGGATTCTTTGTGAGTTCAAGGTCAACCTGTTCTACATAGTGAATTCTAAGCCAGCTAGATTTACATAGTAAGACCTTGTCTCAAATGATGATAATGATGACGACGATGATGATAATTTTCCCATCATACAATGCTACACAACTGGGCTTCAAGAGATGAATCAGAGGCAGAAGGCATTTCCTATTCTTACAGATGACCTAGGTTGGGTTCCCAGCAACCATATGGACACACATACCCATCTTCATCTCTAGTTGGAGAGGAGCCTCTGCCCTCTTCTGGCTTCTGAGGGCACTGAACACATATGGTACACAGACATATGCACAGGCAAAACATTCATACACATGAAACAAAAATAAATCCTTTTAGAAGAAAAGAATAACACCACTGATTAAAAAAAATACAGATGTAGGGCTATGTGGTTTAAATTTGGAAGGTATTCATGAGGGAACAAGAATTGAAATTAATGAATGTATGCATTCATATTCTAGTTTATCTGTAAGCATATAGTTATACCTGGAAATAGAAATATCTAGAAAGTATTCCATTTTTAAAGTGCAGAATTTAGGTAGTTTCTACATCTTTATACTTCTTTTAATTTGTTATATAAGAATGTAACTGGGCTTTTATGATATGCATGCTAGGCAACTTCCCTAACATGAGAAGCATATCCAGCTCAAAATATTTCCATATGTTCATACAAGTGAATGTTTAAAGATGTGGGACTTGCCGGGTGGTGATGGCTCATGCCTTTAATCCCAGCACTCGGGAGGCAGAGCCAGGCGAGTTAGAGGCCAGAGTGAGATCCAGGACAGGCACCAAAATTACACAGAGAACAGAGAAACCTTGTCTCAAGAAAAAAAAAAAAGATGCAGGACTTTAGTATCTTTGTGTCTAACTGAATGGACACTACATTAACTTATATCCAGTGGAAAAGTGAATCAGTGCTTCTGTTCTGTGTCTGGTACCTTGGTCAGCTTCACACCACAGTCTGAGAAGCATAGGACAGAACCTAGATCTAAGGTGAAGAAACAGAGCAGAGATGCCAGATGACTCTGTCAAGTCCATGTGAGGTAAGCAGCAAAGAGAAAATTCTGATTCCTCACAAGCTGTCTCCTCAACATCACATGAAGGAAGGCACAATACCACAAAACTCTCCTCAGTCTGTGGGTCTTCTGTTTCTTCATTTGTTTATTTCTATTATTCTGCAAGTCCAAGTGGGTCAAAGACCTCAGCATAAAACACTGAGCCTGATAGAAGAGAAAGCAAGGGAAAGCCTTGAATGCATTGGCACAGGAGACAACGTCCTGAACAGAACACCAATAGCATAGACACTAAGAGTGACAATTAACAAATGGGACCTCAGGAAACTGAAAAGTGTCTGTAAGGCAGAGGACACTGTCAATAGGATGAAACAACAGCATGCAGAATGGGGAAAGATCTTCACCAACCCACTCAAGATGCTAGACATTAAAAAACCCAAATAATACAATTAAAAATGAGATACAGATCTAAATAATGATTCAGGTAAATACTCAAGAATATTTACTGACTGCTCTATCTCCTGGTTTTGCAATTTTTTTTGTAGGATGATAATTTAAGCACTAGTCACCTTATCCTCTTTTCTTCTCCACAGTACACTAATACACAGTGTCTTCTTTACTCAGCCTAGATGGACAAAGTATGCATGAAGACCATCAGCTACAGCTGTTGAGATTCAGCTGTGAGTAAGCTGAATCCAACTGAAGGGAGGGATGAGGTATGATTGGCCCAGAAGCCACAGGCCTGAAGCCAACTTATTTGTACACTGCCTGCCAGTGCCTTCATCTACATGGTGTCTGACAGTCCTGGCATTTGTACAATGCTTGATAGCCCCTTTGTCTGTACATTCCCTGCTGCCCCTTCCTTTGCATACTGCCTGGCAGCTTGCTGAGCTATAGCAAGATGACCTGCAAAGAATGAAAACAAAGAGCCTCAAGTAAGATCCACTTACGTCTAAGCAGAAAATACCAATTTACATATAGGAGTTCAACCTGTTTTGACACCAGAACAAGGTGGTAACTGCCCCTGTAGAGATGTGCACATAGGGCCATTAGCAGCCATTAGCAAACAACCTTCTCCAGTATTTTGTACATTGAAATTCCATAGCAGGAAACAACCCTCAGCTGCTCCATACAACTTCCTAATGTGCAGACTCTAGGCCAATCAATATTTAAACTGTAGATCTTAGTATAAATATAAGAAAGATTTCAGTCCTGGTTTCACTGGAATCTATGTAAATGTGTTCCACATATTAAACTCACAAAATGTAAAATAAACAAATATTATACATTTTGAGTTAGAAAATGTGAATACATCCCAAATCAACCATCAGCCTATACAAAAGATGTTTGTATGGAACAGAAGGCTGGAGTCTGAGATGAAATGATACTAGCACTCACATAGACACACAATGGGCATATGTGGAAAGGAACTCAGCCTCCTCATAGCCCACATAAGCTATATTTGGTACAGACATGGTCTCTCATATGCCGAGATGCCTCTGTAGGTTGTTTTTTTTTTTTGGGTGACTTCTTTTAGGAGAACATTTTCTCAAGCACTAGGAGAGACCAGAATTTTGAATTAACCCCAAGTGTTCTGAGAGTGCATAGCTAACCAAATCAAAGAATGAAGCCATTCAGGAGTAAAAAGGGTGCTGTTGCCTCAGTGCTCCCTTCAACAGAGTTGTCTATATAGTTATCTGGATTGTTCTAATGTACTCAACCCAGGAATCCAGAATGTACAATCTTCAATGGCATTGCTAAAACTCTGATTCACGTTACTTTTCTTAAAAGACTCACAGTCATTCCTTAACATTATTGAAAAGGAAATAATAAATTTCACAGTCATTCCGTTCTAGTGAACTACACGGATTGATGGTCATTCAGTTGGGGAACCAGTTGAATGACTTAGCATATGTTTTATATATAAAACCTACTCTTCTCTGGCTTGAGTGGTTGCTCCCACTCCTGTATTGACATTTTGCCCAACAAGATGATTTAATTAGGAGTTTAGACCTTTGGGAAATGATTGAATCCTCATAAAACAAATCCCAGGGAGCTAGTGAGGCCATCCAGTCACTTGAGGACATGCTAGGAAAGTGTCATATGCAATAACACAGGCAGGTGGCAGACAATGATGAGGGGGGTTGAAGGGATTGAGGGGGACCCAGTACATTTTTGGGTGCCTTTATCCTTGTTATAGTAGCTTAAATAGACTGTGGCAGAGGGTCCTACCTGTGTCTACAGATACACAGGATAACCAGATATGCCATCTCTACAGAGCTATACAGAGTAGAGATGGATCTACATCTACAAGATAACTACATGCCACAGTTATTACTTCCCACATTGCTGTAACAAAACTGAAGAAAAGAAGGGTTATTTGGGTGCACTTTCAAAGGAACAGACCAGCTTGCTGGAGAAGGCATGGAGGCACTTTGTATCCACAGTCAGGAAGCCCAAAATAATGAATGCTGTTGCTTAGCTCACTTTTTCCTCTTCATTCTGCCCAGAACCCCAGTTCTCAGAATGGTGCCAATCATGTTGAAGGTGGGTCTTCCCATCTCAGTCAGCCTACCCTATAAACTCTCTCAAAGACATGCCTTAAATTGCATTACTAGATGATAATAAATTAGGGATCACACATATTGTAGGTATAGATTTTAAAAAACACAGTCTAACAAAATTATAACATGAAATAATTAATATAACAGAATGCAGGGAATATGTTTCTTTCTATATTTAACTCCTACACTTAAAATAGGGGCTTGAACAATATTGGAAACAGAAAAACATGGTGAGCAAGATAAAATCACACTATGCCAAAATAAGATGCTGACTTACTGACTCTTTTGGAGAAAGAGAGCTTAAAAATTGGCGGATTTAGAAAGGACTCTATGACAGCCTCTTCAGAGCAGGTCATAATACACTCTTGTGAGTGGTGACTCCTGTATCCCCATGAAGAACTCTTTACTTTAAGGACAGCAGAGAATGATAAAAGAAGTCTGAATGCACACTCCTGTTAAATTCCCATGGCTGAGTGTGCACAGTTCAGATCATTCTTCTCCAGTTACATTGTATACAATGTTCCATTCTCCATCAAGACATTCAGATTTAATCCTTTTTTGGCTTTTAATTTCCTTATGGACACACTTGCCATGCAAACCTTACATTAAATTAGTTATCATTTTTCTTATTAATATATATATATATTTTAACTAGCAAGGTCACAAACAGAAAATATAGGGAAGAAACAAAATGAATGGAGATGTCAAAGGATTTGTACCTAGCAGCTAAGCATGTGACTGAAGTGACCCTGGAGAACACAAGTAAGGCAGATAACCAGACACATCAAAACTACAGGACCTAGGGAAACACAGACAGAACAGATACACCAAGACTACAGGACCTAAGATGGTACAGACAGAACCAACTCTCAAGAGATTCAAACTCCATAGGTTCTACTCCTGGCCAGATGTAAGGGAGTTTAGGTCCTCTGCCAGCCTTCACTAACTTCATTAATTCCTGCAAAGCATGTCAGAGACGCTGAGGAAGCTCTAAACTTCTCAAGTCTTTAGAACCAGATCTGTTTCACACATACATTTCACTGGTAAAAATATGTCCCTGTCAGAATGCTAAGTAGGAAGCAAAAACTATCTGCTATTAGTAAATTTAGTCAAACAAACAACAAGAACAAAAAGATTTTAGTTCAAATCATTGGGCAACTTAGAGAATCACCGGGAGGACTAGACAACCTGGGGAAGAAAAGTGGGTAAAAATAACAAAAGCAACAAATCCTAAACTGTAGGCCAAATACTGTTGAAGTCTGGCTGCCATTCTTGGCCTGGCATGTCACAGCTCATAGGTGTGTGATGCCTTGTGAACACAACGAGCAGGCTCTAGTTCAAAAGTGTCCCAGCAGGTAACTGAAAAAAGACTTATAGATGTTGTGGGATAGATGCCAAAGGTCCAGGCTGGTCAGATGAATCAGTCCAGCTAACAAGAAAGGTGTGGAGGTGTTACAATGAGAAGTGTACAGTTCCTTCTTCACCCGCTCTTGGAGGTGGAGGATTCTCAAATCACAGAGGAGGTCACTGTGATAGATAGACCAAAGCTAGCCTCATTAAAAAATGTGCAATCCATCTTCAATGCCTCACACTTAGGTAAGCAAATGACATTTTTCTGATATAATAAACATAGTGAGGGACGCAATTTCACATAAACAGTGAGTGAATAACATCATCTCCATTGTCTGTACAGATCATCACAGGTACCATGACATGCTTGGCATGACCTTATTATCAGACCATAGACCTTCTTGATATGATTGTGTTCTTCAGTCATCAGCAAGGCTGTACATTACTGGTACAGAGCTTCTTCCTCTATTTAGTCATGATACAAAGAGGGAAGCTGAACAAAAACAAAAGTAAATATTTCACATTGTTATTTTTGTTTTGCAGGATTCCTAGAAAATAAGACACATTTAAAACAAGTGAAGTGGTCAAAGTTTACTTCTATTAATTTGTGACAAAATCATTCAGCAAATGAGGAGATGACTAATACCCCAATAAATAGCTCAGGAAAAGAAAAATACCATTCACCATATGGGATCTACCATATAAAAATATTGGGAAAGTGACAATGATCAAAACAATATAATTTAATATGAAATAACACTCTTATTACTAAAAACAATGTACGCTTTACTTAAACCCCCATATAAGTAGTATATACACATAAATTGGTATTCAATAAGGAATCTTTAGAATAAGGAGTTTCATGAATTTCTAGAAAGATAGGTTGCTAACATTTAGATGATTTATACTATACTTTGTATTCTAGTTTCATTTTGTTGCCATGACAAAACATTGAACAAAGAAACTTAGAAGAGGAAAGGATGTACTTGGCTTACTGTTGTGGAATAATCTTTTTGTACACTGTGAAGATGTATTGCTCTCATTGATTAAATAAAGAGCTAAATGACCAACAACTAGGCAGGAAGAGGTTATGTGGAACTTGCAGACAGGGGGAGAGTGTTGAGATGAAGAAAGGTGAAGTTGTCAGGAGACTCAGGGAGAAGGAAGATGAACATGCCATGCTAATGAAAGGTACTAAGCTATATAGTAGAATGTAGATAAGAAATATGGGGTTAATTTAAGTTATAAAAGCTAGGTAGTAACAAGCCTAAGCTATTGGCCAATAATTTTTAATTAATAGTAAGTTTCTGTGTGGTTATTTGGGAGCTTCCTGGCAGGACAGAAAATTATGCCTACAGTTTATCCTTCCAGGTCATAGTCCGCTAGGTCACAGTCTGAATCATCATGTACAGTAGTATAACACCAAGGGTAAAACAGATTTTTAAAGATTTAAAAAAATTGTCAGAAGTACAGTTTATAATGTTCTCACAGAATTCATTGTTTATAAAGTAGTCTTGTGATGGATCATGTTGTCACATATATCTAGCATGACAGTACTTGTGAACAATCACATGACCTAAGATATTTCCTTCATTTCTGTTTCTGTTCTTGTGAAACTAACATGTCTTCAAAGCCTAGGATTCTTAGTTAGTTTTTTTATCACCAATGAGTAGCTCACTCTCACTTGCATTTGAGCTCAATAAATGGTTGAGGAATAAAATAAATGAATATCTAAGGAGGTGAATAAATAGTGCATGTCTTCTTTAGAAAATTATTTTCCTTGCACAGCCTCTATACCTATTACTTTATACATTTCATGGCACAGAATGCTTCAATAAAAAACAATTAATCAATATTATGTAGAATTGCACTCTAAAGTCCTATATGAAATTCCCTGCTTTATCTGAAGAGAAAGCAGCTTCATTTCACTTTTATTTCATTCAGTAGCTATAAAGCTGTATTCAATGAGTCCCTGATAAGCCACAGTCTTGACTGGATTATCTAAAGATTCTGTCATGTATGCAAGCCAATTACTTCCAAAGTCCTTGAACAGCATAAGTCACACACACACACACACACACACACACACACACACACACACACACTGCAACAGATCATTACCATCTATGGGGTACTGCTTGTCTTCCTTTCCTCCATGGCCAGCTCTAAATGCTAGCTGCGGAGGATGGCAGAAAATGAAAATTTGAACCCAGGGTATAATTGAACATAAAAATGTATGTAATCTCCTTAGTGAGTGTGTTGTATGTGTGTGTGTGTGTGTGTGTGTGTGTAACTGGAGTTACTGGATGATGTTGTGAGCCAATCAGTCTATTCTCTGCATAAGCAATGAGTGTTCTTAACTACTGAAAACTCCTAGGCTTTTGCTTTCAGATTTAAAGGAATGTTGAAGACTACTCTTTAACGTAAATTAGTGACTGATTTGCCAGGCATGTGACATTCCAATAAGGCAAAGCACAGCTGAACCCCAAGTTAGAGCTGTCTCTACAGGTATGTGCCCTAGACCACACAATGCCTAGGACAAGCATCACTGGATCAAGAATGTTCCTTAATATTTTAATTGTTCCCAGTATTCCAAAAATAACTAAAATGTTCTGACCTCATAGGCTATATGGGACCTACTGAAATGATATATTAGTCATTTCTGAAATGTATTATGCATAATGAGTTTGTTCCAAGGTTGTTAATAGATAAGTGCAGGAAGATTTCAGACAAATCTTCAGCAAAATATATTCACATATCCACTCTCTCTATCAGATCCATGCACTTAAAGTTCTCAAATTGTAGGATATTGCCTGAGTTAAGACAGTACATCAATATGACTGAAAACAAGAAAGAATTCGCCATGTGAGGAAAGGCTAATCTGTCAGAGTCAAAGGTGGCAGGTATTAGCTTTAGTATTCTACTCATTACCCAAATGCCCAAAAATATTGAATCTCACTCATTATATACTTACCTGTAAATGGTAACAATTATGGTCATAAATAATGAGGCTTTTCTCCTAGATTCTTTGTGAGAGTCAAATAACTTATAAGTATTTGGCATATTTCATAACTTTACCAAATATTGAATAATATTCACCTGGACAAAACTACAAGAACACATATGCTATCATAAACGTTGGTTTTCAAGTGGATTATACCAGTAGATGTCCAGACAGAGGGTTAAACATTCTTTCTGGAAGAAGGATATTTCATAAAAACATCAGCATCTGAGAAATAGGTTGAGTAAAAGAATCATTTCCCTAATGTGAACAAATACTCCTCATGTGCTTGAGGGCCAGGGTACATCAGAAAGATAAGGAAGGCTTAGTTCTCATTTTGAACAAGAACTTTTGTCCTCTCTGCTGTGAGTCACTGGAGTCTCTCATTCTCAATAAATCTGCCCAGCAACCCAACATATAGCATAAAGTCCTTTATCTTTAGAGAGAATTAAACCAATAATGCATCTGCTTTTCTGTTTGCCATCATCAAAGAGAAGAATGTGCCCTGATCTGGAATCACATATTAAATTTATATCAAATATCTGTCTATCATCAATCTATCTCTGTCTGTCCACCTACCTATCTGTGATAGTTTGAATGGAATTGGCCCCCATAATCTCAGGGGGAGTGGCACACTATTAAGAGGTGTGGCTTTATAGGAGTGGGAATGGCCTTGGAGGAAGTATATCACTGTGGGGACAGGTTTTGATGCTTTCTATCCTCAGGATACCACCTAGTGTATCAGTCAACTTCCCCTTGCATGTACGATTTAGGACTCTCAGCTATTCCAGCACCACATCTGTCTACATGCCACTATGTTCCCAGGCATGATGATAATGGACTAAATATCTGAAACTGTAAGCCACCTCAATTAAATCTTTTCTTTATAAGAGTTGGCACAATTGTGGTGTCTCTTCACAGCAATAAAAACCCTATTGAAAGACAGAAGTTTGTACCAGGAATTAGAGTATTGCTCTGGTGGGCCTGACCATTTTTTTTATTTGCAGAAATTTGGACTTGGGTTTTTTTGGGTTATGAAAACAGTGGAATGTTTTAAGCATGCTTAATGAGCCACAGTAGTAGGAGCATGGAAGACAGAGGTGTTGAACGTAATTTGATGAACTGTGGGGATCAAGTGGTTTCAAAGGATAAGAATGTTAGTATGTGGCTTAGAGACTAGTGTTGGGATATTTTGGTGAAGAAGTTGGCTGTTTTTGCCCTTTTTAGAAGAATCTGCCTGAGGCTAAAGTGAAGATTTTTTGGATTAATTCTGTTGGCAGAAGAAATCTCAAAACAGTCTAGTATAGACTCTATCCTGTAGTTATTAGTGGTAACTATAATGAAGATTTATAATGAAAAGGAACAAGCTGAACAGGGCAAATTACAAAATGGAAATTTTGAGGAGAAAGAGCATCAGAAATTGGAATGAGCTAAATCCTGTGTTTCAGGAGGTAAATAGATTAAGGAGTGGAGTAAATGGGGTGGTAACCTCAGGGCAAGATCCCACCCAGCTAAATTTCCAACTTGTGAAAAAGATTAGAGCCCAGTGTAGTGGGGCACACCTTTAATCCTAGCACTAGGTAGGAAAAGACTGGTGGACATCTGAGTTTGGGCCAGCCTGGTCTAGAGATGTAGTTTCAGAACAGCCAAACTTAAACAGTGAGGGACAGAAAGCTGGGGAAGATGTAACTGAATGAGGGGGCCATGTTCCTGCCCCAGTATGCAGCAAAACTTGGCAGCTTTGGCCATATGGTTCAGGTTTTAGAGTTAAGAATAGAAGAACCAGGTTATGGAATTTGCCTCCATGCCTAAAGAAAGCTGCTGAGGCCAGGCATGTGTCAGGGATATCCCTAAATGGAGGCCTAGTAGAAAAGCCATTGCATGAAGACGCAAAGTTGAAGCCTGGATTTCCTTGGAGAAAGCAAGATGTTAGAGATGCCATAGACTAGGGATACCTGCCAAAGAGAGCTGCTAACAGGGAGTGGAAATAGCCCAATGAAAGAATTGTGTTGCAGTCAACAAAGCTGAAACACGTTGGAGATCTGGAGAGTGTTTTGAAATCAATCATGGAGATGAAGAGCTTAGAGTTTGCCCAGCTGGGTTTCAGTCTTGTTTTGGTCCAGTATTTCCTCACTATTCTCTCTTTCCTATGTTTTGAAATGGTAATGTATATCCTGTGCCATTATATGTTGAAAGTATGTGATTTTTTTCTTTTTATTTTATAGAAGATTCAGTTAAGAGATTGCATGAATCTCAGAAGAGACTTTGAACTTTGGGCTTTCAAACATTGTTGACACAATGATAGACTGTGGGTACATTTGAAGTTGGACTAAATGTATTTTGCATTATGATATTGTTATAAGCTTATGAGGACCAGGGAGTGGAATATGATAGTTTGAATGTAATTGCCCCTGTAATCTCAGAGGAAGTGGCACTATTAAGAGCTGTGGCTTTATTGGAATGGATATGGACTTACTGGAGGAAGTGCGTCACTGTGGAGGCAAGCATTGAGGTTTCATGTACTCAGAATCCTACTCTGTGTTTCAGTCAATGTCCTCTTTCCAGGAAGATGTAGAACTCTCAACTACTCCAGGACTACATCTGCCTCCATGTCATCATGTTCCCTGTCATGATGATAATGGACTGAACCTCTGAAACTGTAAGTAAGTCACCCCAATTAAATGTTTTTGTTATAAGATTTGCTGTGGTCATGATGTCTTTTCACAAGAACAAAACTCTAACACACTATCCATCATCAACCATCTACCATCTACCTATCTTTTTATTTGTTATCAATCTATTTCACCTATCTTTCCCACATCTATAATCTAAGTATCATCTATCATTTATCTGTCAGATATCCATTATTAATCTATCTGCCGTATATGTATCATCTATATATCTTAACAGATATCATTCAATCACCTATTATTTATTGGGTTTTTTGTTTTTTTTGTTTGTTTGTTTGTTTTTATTTTTGTTTTTGTTTTGAGACAGGGTTTCTCTGTGTAGCTTTGTGCCTTTCCTGGATCTCACTCTATAGACCAGGCTGGCCTTGAACTCACAGAGATCCACCTGGCTCTGCCTCCCGAGTGCTGGGATTAAAGGTGTGTGCCACCACCTGGCTTCACCAATTATGTATTATCTGTCAGTTATCTGTCATCTATCAACATATCATCCATTTGTCCTACTGATTCCCTTTCTCAGAGAATCATGCTGAATACGTTGTTGACTAGATTGATCAGTTAAGTCCTAAGTTAGGTTACCTAAAACCAGTAACCTAAATGAAAAGTATTGGGGATTGTTATTTATCTGTTTATTTGATTGCAGACTCAAAACAGAGATCAGAGAGCTCTAGATAACACAAATGACTTACATGTTAAAGTAAACAAAATAAACTTTAAGTTCTATTGACTGTTTTTAAAAATATTAATAAGCATCAAAGACCTTGATGTGAGAAAAAGAGAAACTTCTGACTAAGGGCCTGGCTTAGGTCTCCTTCCCTCCTTTTCACAGAAGATCCACAAAGGACACAAGTTCAAGTGGCTGACCTCTGTGCTGGTAGCTTTCAGCCACTCCATTTCTAGGCAAGACCAGGTCTCCAAGAGGAAGAAAGAAATAGGCATATTTGTGGATCATTTTAGGATATATAGATTCCTAGAAAAGGTAGGATCCCAAGATATATACTAAGACACTATAAAAGTAGATCCCAAGAAACATTAAGCAAAAGAATGACAAATTCCTTTAGCACAGTATTTGTTTTACCTGGAGTCTTCTAGGTAATAAGACATTACTCTTACTAGACATATAAATACCACAGTAGTAAAACTCAGGAAAAATACTTGGTGTTGAAAACATCACATTTTCTTTTGTCTTATTTTTGGATAATAAGATTCCAAGTGTTCTTATGGCATTAAAAGCAATGAGGCAAATATAGTTGTTGTTCAGGCACAGTATTCTTAAGCATAGTGTTTCAGAAGGAACTGTGATGCAAACATTTCCTTTCTACACATTTGGCTTCTGCTTTGGTGTGGTTTATATTTATTTATCCACTTGCTTTTATAAATTTCACAGTAAAAAGGATAGGCATTCATTATTACTTCTCTTGATAATATTCTGTCATGCTTTCTGCACTGATAATATTTACTAAAATCTAAGCCCTCCTTTTTTTTTCCAGAAGGCTACTTTCTTATAATATAATGAAAGTGAAAATTGTATTGTAACACATGAAGAGCTATGAACATTTGAATAAGACAGACTGCATTTTGTAGAGATGAAAGGGTTTTCTCCATACTTCAGCTACCTACCTGGTTAAGAATAATAAAGTACTGCATATTTACACAGAGGCCATGTAGGGCCCTGAAAGATTATCTGATTTATATAAATTAGTTTTGTTATTGGGTAAATAGAAGCTGCATCACATTTTACTCATAAAATAAATGAGACCTAAAAAGAAGATGAGCTGGAGTTGTAGTTCCAATGATGAAACACTTACCTAGCCTGAATAATACCCTGGGTTAAATCCATGCACACACACATGCACGCACGCACGCACGCACGCACGCACGCACACATACAGAAGCACAGATACAAAAGGACAAGTTACTCAATACATACATGACTGAGAATTCATTAAAGTTCAAGATATTTCAAACAAAATTTATTCCACTTTACTCTGCTCTGAAGACTTGAGAAGAAATTTATTAGTATGAGCAGGGGGCAGGTCAAGATCATGATTGGAAAACCCACAGAAACAACTGACTGGAGTTAGTGGGAGTGAGTAGACTCTGCACTGACTGCTGGGGAATCTGCATGAGACTGAACTAGGCCCTCTGAATGTGGGTGACAGTTGTGTGGCTTTGTTTGTTTGAGGGGCCCCTGCCAATTGAACCAGGATTTATCCCTGGTGCATGAACTGGCTTTTTGGAGCCCATTCCCTATGGTGGGATACTGTGCTCAGCCTTGATATAGGGAGGAGGGGATTGGTCCTGCCTAAACTTGAAGTGCCAGATTTGTTGACTCCCCATGGGAGGCCTCAGCCTCTCTGATGAGTGGATGTGGGATGGAGTGAAGGGAGTGGGTGCAAGGAAGGGAGGGGGAACTGTATTTGGTATGTAAAATGAAAAAGAAATTTAAAATAAAAGAAGCTTTCCTGAAAGTTACCAAATTAAAAAAAGAAAGTAACAGTATAAACACATACAAATCTTTCAGAAATAAAAAAAAAAACAAAAACAAAAACAAAAAAACCAGAGATCATGAAATTGTAAGGGAGATATGTTAGAGAGAGTCTGGAGGTGGGTTTGGAAGAGGGAGGGAGGGGTAGATATGATCAAGATACATTGCATGCATGTATGTATGAAGTTAGCTTCCAGCCATCTTACAATCTCTCTAGTCACATCCTCTAGGACCTTCTCCTCACCACCTTTGGCCCCTAGGACCAACTAACCTTGTCTCTTTGCAGTTACCTCCATACTATGGATCAGCAATGACCTCCCAGACACATCAGTATTATGGAAGATGCTGGAAACTGCTTGATCAGCTTGCACTGCAGGCCTCCTATGCCCTCCTCTCTCTGGGCTAATATTTTGATCACTATAATGCAGATCTGGAGGGCATAGGCCACTCCCAGGAACTGGCCAAGGAGGAGTAAGAGGGCTCTGAGCATCTCTTCAAGTTGAAGAATGATCACTCCCTATACCCCACACTCCAACAATTTTCCAGGCTTAGCAGAAGCCATCTTAAGATGAGTGGGATAAACCCCAGGAGGCCATGGAAGCTGCCTTGGTTCTGTAGAAGAACCTGTATCAGGACCTCTTGGGTCTTCATTCTCTGGGTTCTGCCTGCACAGACCCTCATCTCTGTGACTTCCTGGAAAACCACTTCCTGGATGAAGAGGTGAAGCTCATCAAAAAGAGGGGCAACCACTTGACCAACCTCAGTAAGTCAGCTGGACCACAGCCAATGCAACCAGCTTCCCCAGCCATCTCTATGTATCTCTGCCAACTCACTCTCAAGTATGACTAGGAGGTCTCCTCACCTTCTGAGGGGCTCCCGCCTCTCCTCTGCACCACCTGAACCTCTCAAGCCACTAGGCTGCTTTGTAACTGCCCTGCAGCCTCACACAAGTCTTGGGCCAAATTAAAATAAAAGCAACAAAGAAAATTTCAAAGAATAAAAAAGTTAAACCACCTTTAATATTAGACATTTCAATTTTCCTTATCTTCAAATCTATGAAAACTCCCAATAGAAAACATGGTTTCTATAACTTGTAAGAATCTCTGGGGTCTGGAGAGAATCTGAGAAGCAATGAATACACACAATCTGTGGTCAGATCAATGTGTAATTATTCGTTGGTATAATATTCTCCTGGGGAAATCAGCATTGAAATCCTCCTAAGAGACTAAGAGCAAACTCATGGGAGATTGTTAATCAGTCACAGCAGTGAGAAGAAAGAACAGTGGCAAGACAGAGAGCCCCACAGAATACATTTTTAGCCGCTGGAAAAGGAAGTCACAGGTCAAAAGGAAAACAGACCACTGCTGGTGATTGGACAAGTACAGCAGAAGATGGAGAGTCAACCTCTTAGAAAAACATTTATCTATTTATTCACACACACACACACACACACACACACACACAGATATGCACATACACATACACACACCAAAAAATGTTAGTATTTAAATTGTTATAGAATGGTTCAAATAGAGAGATTAGATCATTGCTTGTTTATGGACAAAATTTCAATTGCTAGTTTTTCTTTGGAGAAAAAGAATTATTTTCTTCCAGATTGAACAGAGATATGCCACAAATCATTGTAGCTACCTTCCTATTATCCAGTCTCAAAAATAGTTACATGTACAATTCATGATAGAGTGAGTGCAAAAGGCAGTATCATTTCTATTCCATAGAGAATCTAAGAGTTTTTATTTTTACTGAAAATGGGGAAAAATCACTATAAAACATGGAAAAAGAAAACATCAAGGAAACTCTTGAGACCCACCATTTAGAAATTTAGCCTGAAATACCTGTTTCCTCTTTTAACTAAGAAGATTGACTGAAATTAAAGTGACATAGTAATTGAAGCTAATCATTCAGAAATGCTGCATTGGAAACTCACCATGTTGAACTGCCATGTGGCATGTGAGTTAACAGGGGGCATAATTGCCAAGAAGCATTTTAGCATACCAGAGGACTACTACAAGCTCTTTCTTTGTGTTTTTACTGGATCAGACTTCTGTGTTCCTACAGTATCTATACCTGTTTCTATATCCCAGAGAAATGACCGCACCAGGAAAAAAACAGTCATGAACTAAAACATTTTCCTTCTGGTCCTTAAAAAACAACAACAAAAAAAAAAACAAAACAAAAAAGCCCAAAAAACAAAAACCCACTTCTGACTTCAGTAAAGAAAAGATCCCAGGTCCTAGAATATTTTGGAAGTAGATAAGAAAGACTTCAATGAATATTTATGATGAGGATGAAGAAAAAGAAAAAAATAAAAAGAAAATCCCTCTCAGTCAGTAATAGTTTTGACCTGAGCAATTGAATAGTCAGCACTAATTAGTGAGGCAAGCAAAATATGGCAGAGAATTAGAGGTTTTGTGGGAAGGAAAGATGCTAGAAATCAATGAATCAATTTTGAAATAATGTCTCTTCTTCACAAGGACCAGTTTCCAAAGTCAGTCTGCTTATTTACCTGTAATATTTCTGTAGTCCTCATGGGGTTTCATGCTTTGCCAACATGTGTTGTAAGACCTAAGAATTTCCCTGTGTGCACCACCAACCTTCTGTAGCACAAACACTGTGACCAGGCAATCAATATCTTTGTCTTCTCTTCATCTCAGTTTCCTCATCCATAAAAATTCAAATAATAACAAATCAGACACAGTTTATCTCAATAAATCTAGATAAATGTTAGCATATTTTATTTGAGCTATAAAACAATATGGGAATTCTATCCTTTATGTGTTAAATAGAGAAGTAAAATTGAAGCAATGATTAGGCTTGGCTTCAATGTCAAACAAATATTCTCCTGAGTAAAAATAAAACTTACTCTGCATTGAGGAACCTTAAGACCAAACACTGCCTATTTAAAATGTCTTGGCTGAGCTCAGACTCACAATCAGCCAATGTCCCTCTTATGCTAATGTTTAAGTAGGAGGCATTAGGCTCAGGTATTGACAAAGATTGATTTTCAGATATGCTGGGGCTTATAGGAAATGAGTAGGCCATAAGGGATTGATTCATTGACAGTTTCATAATTGAATGGACAGTTGAGATAAGGAGAAAAGTATGTAAGATAGGGTTGTTAAGGAAATAGAATGTTTTTTTCTTATTGAAAAGAAATTTTTCTCTTATACAATATTTCCCAACCATAGTTCCCCATCATTCTGTTCCTCCTAGCCCTCTTCCAGCTCTCCCCTCTCCCATAGATAGCTCTTCTCCCTCTGTTTACTTTTCAGAAAAAAGATCTCCAAGAGAGGACAGCCAGACAGCCAGGAGAAAATGAGATATCAATAAAATAAGCCAAAACCCCTCACATTAAGACTGGACAAAACAACCCAATAGGAGGAAAAGAGACTTAAGAGCAGGCAAGAGTCAAAGATACACCCCCACCACCATCCCACCTCACCCCCACCACCACCCCGAGCATTAGAAGTCTCACAAGAATACCAAGCTAACAGCCTTATCATATGCAGAGGATGTGGGGCAGACCCAGGCAGGCCCAGTGCTTGCGGCTTCAGTCTCTGTGAGTCCATGTGAGCCATGCTTAGTTAATTTGGTGGGCCATGTCTTCCTGGTGTCCTCTATCCCCTCTGAGTCCTACAGCTTCTCTCCTTCAACAGGGTTCTCCATCTCTGAGGAGAGAGATCCAATGGATACTTCCAGTTTAGACTCTCTCAGCATAATGTCTGTTTGTGGATCTCTGCACTGGCTCCCATCTGCTGCTGGAGGAAGCCTCTCTGAAGATGACTGGACCAATCTATGAGTATAGCAGAATACCATTAGGAATCATTTCTTTGAAATGTTGAAGTTATTTATTTGTTTATTTATTTATCTGCCAGTTGCATTTGGTTCTACTCTAGGTCTCTAGGACATCCAGTCTCTGGTTCCTGGCCATATAGGTAGTGTAGGGCATGGGCTCCTTGTAATGGGTTGGGGCTCAAGTTAAACGAAACATAGTTGGCCATTCTCACAAGTTCTGTGCTCCATTTTCCCAGCATATCTCATAGACAGGAAAGACTATAAGTGGAGAGTTTTGTGGATAGTTTGGTGTCCAGGTATCTTTGTCCGTAGTTTGGAGAATACCTTCTCATGCCAAAGAGACTAGAATATAGGGCTCAAGGAGAATATTGAAGGGAATGCTTTAAAGGATATATCCTATCCCCTGTCTCTCTTTATGCTTCCTGGCTTCCGGGAGGTGAGAAACTTTCATGTACAGTGTGCTTCTGCCACCATGATGTTCTACCTCACCATAGGCTGACAACAGTGAAATGTGCTAATCACTGAAACTCTAAAACTGTTAACCAGAAGAAATTCCTTCCTTTTCCAGTTTTTTCAGACATTGTCAGAGCAGCTGGAAGCTAGTACATCTCAGAAGATATATAGGTTCTACCCGAAAGAGAGGCTACTGTGATATTCCACTGAGAGTTGGATGAATTTGTGTTTATGTAGAAACTTTCAGTATCAAACTTGAAACTAAATTTATAGCTGCTAATTTCTTTCTAACTCTGATACTTTTGTCTTAACTTTGTTGAAAATAACCCCTTATTTCTTCTCCTAGTTTCAAGTTCAAGCCATGTAATCCTAAAGAGAATCACTTGGTTCAGCTCCCTGGGTCATTCTTTTAAATCTTGCTGGTCTGCTTTTAGGATTCTCCAATACCACAAATGTGACTATGTTCACTTATTTCTACTATAGCATGACAGTCAATCATAGAGCATGTCACAATTACCTTTTCTAACAGCTACTCTGTCTTTTTCCTTATTTTGTGGTTGTTTTAAACACCATCTCCATTCATTATTACCCATGTCTCTCTGAACATGCTTATGCATTTATATGTGGACAGTATTTCTGAGGAATAGTATTACATTATAAGAGAGTATGCTCTTCTCTTGAACATATTATGTAAAACTGAATTATTTTTCTAAGGTGAATGGAGCTGAAACATTTCCTGGGACTTACTTTTCCCATAAAATAATCAACAATTGATATCCTGCCCATGAGTAACTTGCAACCATTTTTGATACTTACAAAGTCTATTTAACTGTTGTATCACCTGGATTTTACAGTTTTTTCTAAATGCACTTGGTGCAAAGGCACCAAATGACAGAGTTGTGCATTGAAAATGACTGCATGACACAAAGTCTACAGTAGAAATGGAAATCAGGAGCATGATGCTAGGAGATAATGGGAGATACTTGGAACATAATGTATTGAGGCTATACACCAAGTTAAACTGGATTAACTAGCTTTGTGTGGAACAAGGACACACTGTGGGCTGTAATGGGTCTGTAAAGATACGCTTGTGTATTTCTCAGGAAAGGCATGCAATTTTAACCAAGACAACAGGATACATATGTCCTCTAGAGAAAATCAGTTATTCCTTGAGATAAACATTTTTGGCTAATTCTTATTTCCAAGAACATTCAGCTCACATTGTAGGCAGTTCTTTAAAAACACAATGTACATGGGGTATGATGGGTGCTGGGGAGAAGGCTTATTCAATAAAATACTCATTGTACAAGCATGGAAATTCAATTGCCAGCACCTATGTAAAAGAAGCCAGATGTGAAAGCACATAGTTGTAAACTCAGCACTGGAAAGACAGGTAGAGCCCTCTGGCTTACTAGCCAGCTAGCCTAGCTCAAAAACAGTGAGCACCAGGTCCAAATGAGAGGCTCTGTTTCAAAAGTCAAGGTGGATAATACCCATGGACGAGACCTAAGGTTATTCTCTGACTTTACTTGAAAGTACACACATATGTACAGGTACACACACACACACATGTACACACACACACATGTACACACACATACACACACACACACACACACACACACACACACCCTTCATGGGGATTTTTAAATTATTTTCTAATACTTCATCTAGTTTCTGTTCCAATTCCATTGTTCAAAAAGTGTTTGCTAAAATACTAAAATATAAGTACATGTCTGTTGCATATATGCCCAGCAGTTGTTGAATTAGCTACATAAGAACTCAGCTGAGGATTACAAATGAATACTAAAAATGGTGCAAATGGTAGGATATGTCATGCACATTTCACTATCATTAAAAACAGCCCACACATACTTGTAAGGTGTTGAGTGAGCAATCATCCTCTACTGGGGAGGGGAGCTGAAGAAGTGGTTTCAGGAGGATAGTAACACCTCTCTAACTCTCCTTCACTTGTTGACTTGTTGTTTATGACATTCCAGAATAATCTCCCTCATGATTGACACAGCCTCCTTTAGATATGTTAATGCAAACATACTGAAGCTGCCCTTGATGTCACTCCTCCTGTCAGATCTTGAGGAGACATCCTTGTTGTCTTTCAGAGTTCTCTGAGGGATATTTCATCATTATCTCAGTGTATCATCTTCGGGCAAGTTGACATATTCTCTCCTATTTAACTTCATATTTTTAAATATTTTTTACTTATCTACTAAAAGAATGCATTTTCACTCAGATTTCCTAGAGCTAAATTCTAGTTTATTCACATATTAGCTATATAACCTTGAAAAAGTCATTTGAGATTTGTTTATCTCGAGGTTTCTTAGTTTGACTATAAGGACAAAATTCATTAAATTGGGGTTGATTTGAGAGTTAAAGTCAATGCTTACAAAAGACTTGCAGCAGTTCTTGGCCCATTGAATATTACTTACTGAGTTTGGTATGGGCTGGGCTCTGGGAGAATAGTTGTAAGAAATACAGATCCAATTCTGCTCTCATTAGAATGGCAAGAGCTTATTTAAAGGGATATGCTAGGACTGGAGAAATAGCTACATCAGTAAAGTGCTCACTGTGCAAGAATGAGGACTTGAGTTCATTTCCCAGACACATCTTAAACAACACAACAAAAACAAGAACAGTGATGTGTGCTTGTAATCCCAGAGTTTGCACAGTAAAGACAAGTGAATCCCCAACATTCACTGGCCATCCAGCCTACCTCAGTCAGCAAATTACACCCAGTGAGAAATCTTGTGATAAAAGCACCCCCCAACACACACACACACACACACACACACACACACACACACACCATGGGGGGGGGACTTCAACATCACAAGCAAGTGAAATAGATGAGTGTTAAAATTCAGATTATGAAAGAAAGAAGGAATATATCTATAAAAGGAAGAGTGCTGAGAGAAGATGCATTGAGACAGTCAAGGAAACGACTTTGAATTTCAAATGTTTTTGAATCATCTCTGATGTGAGAATGTTTCAGAAAGTAAGCCATTACCTTTGGCAAATTAGAACATTCCTGAAGGCAGTGTAGCAACACATACAAAGGACAGAAGTAGTAGCCTTTGAGGCGCTGAAAGATGCCAAGGTGTTTGGAAAGATGACTTTATGTGGTGCTATTTCATAACACCAATCATCTGAAAATATGAAGGCAAAATTTACATCTGTGATATATCCAGCCAACCACTGATCATCTCCCTTTTCTCCTGCTGTCTTTCACTTCCAAGGCAGAATGTTCCAAGTTCTTCTGAGCATGGTGGGATCTACCATAACGTCCCCAGTCAGGAGGTCGAAGCAGGGGAGTCAAAGGTCAACTTGTACTACATGCACAAAAACCTGATTTGGTCAGTTGCATGTTTTGTAGTCTAAGAATGACTCAAGTGTCTATAACTTCCACAATTTGGGCTCCAACCCTCTATTTATATTTATAAAAAGATCTAAATTTGGATAATAGAGTCAAGAACACACATGCAACACAAATGGGTTCATAAAGTCAGAATCCAGGGAGCCTGTGTGAGAAGTAGGAAAGAGACAGTCTCAGACTGAGCCAGAGAAAGATAAAAAAGAAGAAAACTTCAAAGGAACAGGACTCATGTGCTGCCCAAGCCAGACAGGTGCAGAGACCTAATTACTTGAGGAAGTCGTGAACCTCTCTCAAAGGCCCATAGGAGGTCATGTGTCCTAGATGTTTGTTACAGACAGTGCACAGTGTGACATCAGATTATTACTTAATATTGAATTGTGCCTTTGCAATTCCAGCATTTATCCCTGTAAAAAATGTGAAGTAATGATTCTCCAAGAAAAGCTTTTGGCAAATAAAGCCAAGTTCTGTGAATATGCAATCACAAAAGCACCATCTGGCTGGGCTCTAGGAATCCTGAAAGGTGGGATACTCCCTTAATGAGGTCATAATGAAAAAACAAACAAACTCCCAAAAAAGAGGAGAAGAGGCCTGGGTGCACAGTGGCAGTGACTATGCTGCAGGAGGAAGTAGCTAAGAGGTTCAATTGAAGGTTCTCCTTTCTGTGGGTCCTCTTCCATTTGGTCCATCACAGGCAGCTTTCTTAGCATCACAGGCAGAAGTATCACACACTTCCTAAGAGAAGAGCCATCTATCACAAAATGGGGGTACCTGGCTGTGATATCAGCAGTCAAGAGGTTGCGAATGGGAACAGTCATAAGTTCTGGGCTGGACAGTGGAATATTGTTTCAAAAAAAATGAAAGAAAGCAAAGAAAGGAAGAGGAGAAGTAGAAAAACAAGGAGGAGGAGGAGGAGGGACAGGAGGAGGAGGAGGAGGAGGAGGAGGAGGAGGAGGAGAAGGAGGAGGAGGAGGAGGAGAAGGGAAGAATAGCTGAAGACTCCAGATCTAGTAAGTAAACCATAATCTTTCAAAGAATGCTGAAGCAGCTGCAGAAATAGAAACTGGGGACCTGAATAGCCAGAAATGTTTCTCAGCATGCAGATGAAGGATGCCTCCATCAAGTTTCAGATGGCTGTGTCTTGAAAAAAGAAAGTTTACTGGAGAAGAAAGAAACCCATTGCAATGTGGACCCGAGAGAGCCCCTCTTTATCCCAACATCTCAAGAGGAAATGGGTCATATTATGATACAGTCTGGAAATCTGAAACAGTCACCTAAATTTAGCATTGGAAACAGTGCACAAAATAACTTTGATACTAGAAAAAAAAGAAAAGAGTTTCTTGCTTTAATATTTGCTTTCAAAGGTTTCTAGAAACCAAGAGAGAGGTGAGGTAGGTAAAGGGCAAATTTTAAGTGGGAGGGGGTCCTTAGCCCAGTAGTGATGTCATGACAAGAAGAGGTAGCAAGAACAATGCCTTCCTTTGAGCTATGAATAGAAAATATAGTACACACCATGAAGAAAGACTCCAGCCATAAAAATATCTGATAGAAAATCACCATCCTCTAAGAGTGATACCCCACTGTAACTGACAGTGCAAACTATAATTATCAGTCCTCATGCACCTATAGTATTTGAACTTACTGGAGATCAGCATTTAACAAAGTATATCCAACAGACCTCAGACAGTCACTGATAGAGGCATGTTCTGTCTATCTGGGGAACACTGGATTAGACAAGGACAAACACATTCTCATCATGAAGCTTCTTGTAAACTTTAAGAGACATTGTGAAGCTTCCATATAATCTCCAATTTACCCTTGGCCTTGGCCATGGAATCCGTTCCTCTCACAGCACAAGTTACAGTAGCTGGCCCCACTTCAGCCAGTTCTGAAACACCAGGGTCTCAGGGCAGCCCCTGCCATAGGAGTGGACTTACAAAGATGAGTTTAAAAACTCTAGAATTCTTATTTAAAAAGATATTGGCAGGTAGGGAGGGCAAAGAAATGGCCCAGCAGTTATGAGCATTTGCTGTTCTTGCACAGAACTGGAGTTTGGTTCTCAGCACCAATGTGTAGCTCACAACCATCAGTATATCTAGTTCTAAGAGATCTGCTGCCCTTCTCAGGCCTCAACAGGTTCAAGGTACTCACATTGTACACAGTCATACATGCAGTCAAAATACTCATACACATAAAAAAATGATATTAAATCATTATTTCACCAAACAATGAAGGATTCTGAGAGATGTTTTAAGATACCAGAAGAAATGAAGCTTTACAATGAAATTATAAAAATTAGTGGAAACAAAATGACAATTTTGAAGTTTCTTACCTGCTGTGGTAATCAGAAATTCAAAGAACACATCAGAATGCAGGTACAACAATAATAACCCACAAATCTACTGGCTCTATGCCACTGTATTTTACTTAATCCTAGGTGCAAGATGAATTACCATTGTGTAGTTGAATTTTAGTCTATACATTTTGTTTTCCCAATGGAGCCATCATGCAATTTACTCACTAGTACAGGAGACAGCACACATCTAGAAGGAGGTGAGTACACAGTTCTAGGATCACTTGAGTGAAACACTCTCTCATGTTGATGTCTTGTTTTGTTTGCAAAGAGCTAGAGCAAGTACAGGAATTCTATATGCATCTATATCTTGCAAAGTCATCAAGCAGGGCCCTCCCACAGATTTACAGACTGTCTAGTGAAATGTCATGCTATATGACCAATTTGTCTCTGTCAAAGCCAGAGAAATTAATATTAGTGCCTCAGAGATAAAAGTTTTGTTCATTCTTGGCTACAAATGGCACTTTGGACAATGTTGGATGACATGACAGATGGATCCCTATTGTACTGTTTTCTCCTTTGGCTGTTCTAGATAGTAGCTTTAAACATCTTCACACTGACATCTAACTGGTCTTAGTTTCAACTACTTAGATGTAACAGAAGGACACTTTTGACCTTGAAACAACCCAGGATCACATCAAATGATGGAGTTATTTTATTATATAACAACCTTTTAAAAACTGACATTTATTATCAGAGACTATACCCAAGCTTTATTTAATCAAAGTACTAAATGTGAATTATTATTTCCATACTAGTACAGTCAAAATGTTTTCATATGGAACTTGTTAAATGCATTACTCAAAGTCATAAACATAATAAATGCAGAGCTGAATTCCCATTTCATGTTGTTCTGACTTTAAAGTCTATGATGCTTGGTATTGAGCAGTCTTTAGAAGATCAGAATTCCATGGCCTTTGCACTCCAAGTAAATTAGTTTGATGAATCAATACACGTGATGATAGACAGGTTTGACAGTGTGCAACTATAATCCCAGCTTTTTAAGAGATTGAGGCAGAAGGATCTAAGTTTCAGGCCAGTTTGGTTTGTGGAGTGACTTTGAAAGTAGCCTGGACAATTTAGAGTTGTTGCAAACAAGAATGAAGAAGGCTTAGAATACAGATCAGTGTACAGGTTTTTCTAGTGTGTGTGTGAGGCCCTCTGCGTGTGTGTGTGTGTGTGTGTGTGTGTATGTGTGATTTCACTTTCATATATGTGGATATATAATCTCTATAATAATCACACATAGATAGGAATAGAAGGAGAAGATTCTCAGTTCGAAGGCACAGAAAATAATTTTGTTTTTTTGTTTTTAGTTTGTTTTTTTTTTTCCCCCAGGGCTGAGGACGGAACCCAGGACCTTGTGCTTGCTAGGCAAGTGCTCTGCCACTGAGCTAAATCCCCAACCCCAGAAAACATTTTTAACAAAATCATAGAAGAAAATTTTCTAAACCTAAAGAAGGACATGCCTATAAAGATACAAGAAACTTACAGAACACTAAATAGATCATAACAGAAAAGAAAGATCCATCCCCAAATAATAAAACCCTATACTTACCTGGCATGGGAGATACCATAATCATGAAGGTTGTTTTCCCAGGGCAAGGCTGGCTTCTCCGTTGCACTCCAGTTGTGCTGACCCGCATGATTTACCCAAATGCAGAAAACTCGACTGCATAATTTGTGGTAGTGGGGGACTGCATTCGCTCTGTCCCCTGAAAAAGAATTAAAAATTTTATAAAAAATATAAAAAATTACCAAACCTTAAACATCCAGAAAAAAGAAAGAATATTAAAAACTGGAAACAGGACAAGTAACACATAAAGGCAGATGTATTACAATTACATTGACTTCTCAACAGACATTCAAAAAGCTAAAAGGACCTAGACAAATATCTTAAAAACTCTAAGAGACCACAGATACCATCCCAGACTACTATAATCTGTAAAACCCTCAATCACCATAAATGGAGAAAACAAGATCTTTTATAACAAAGTCAAATTTAAATAACATCTATCCAAAAATCCATCCTTAAAAAAGGTACTAGTAGGAAAGTTCCAGCAAGCTTAAATATACCCATACAACTGAGGAAATAATCTTACACCAGCAAAACTCAAGGAAGGGAACCATACACACACACACACACACACACACACACACACACACACACACACTACCACCAACACCAACACCACCAAAATAACAGGAATTAACAACAATCACTGGTCATTAATACCCCTTAATGTCAATGGACTCAATTCCCTATTAAAAAACACAGGCTAACTGAATAGATAATAACACAGGATCCATCCTTCTGTGTAGCAGGGTCCTTTACTGTTGTTCCCTTCGAGGGAGGAGACCAAGTAGGCACAGAGTCAAACTACATAGACTCCAGGAGAATGTCAAAACAACAAGCTCAGTTTATTCAGGAAGAGGTAAGCCTTATATACCCCCCACCCATCTCTGGTGGGAGGTCTGATGAATATGCATCAACTGGTGTGACATGGCTGTCTCTCATTGGTCAGGTCATCTCCAGATCATGTTTCAGCTGCTGTTGCTAAGACCATCAGGCAGACCCAGGCTGGTTCTCCGAAAGTATCTTTTTTACTTGTTTGGGTCATCTGGCCCTCAAGCTGGTTGGGAATGAGTTATCCCACACTTCTGATGTGTGCAAGAAACACATTTCAACATCAAAGATAAACATTACCACAGAGTAAAGGGTTAGAAAAAGATTTTCCAAGCAAATGGACCCAAGAAGCAAGCTGGTGAAGCTACTCTTCTATCTAATAAAATAGACTTCAAACCAAAAGAAATAAAAGACTTACTTGAATTCAATGAAAATAAATGCACAATGGACCAAAACTTATGGGACACAATGAAAGAAATGCTAAGAGGAAAGTTTATAGCACTCAGTGCCTTCATAAAGAATTTGAAAAGATCTCATACTTACAACTTAACAGCACACATGAAAACTCTAGAATAAAATGAAACAGATATACCCAAAAGGAGTAGATGGCAGGAAATAATCAGACTAGGGGCTGAAATCAATAAAATAGAAACAAAGAACAATACAAAGAATCAATGGGACATAGAGTTTGTTCTTGAGAAAATCAACAAGATAGAGAAACCCTTATCCAAACTAACTAAAAGGCAAAGAGAGCACATTCAAATCAGCAAAATCAGAAATGAAAAGGGGGACATAACAACAGTCTCTGAGGAAATCTAGAGATCATTAGGTCATAGTGCAATAACTTGTAGTCTACAAAATTAGAAAATCTAAAAGAAATGGACAGATTTCTTGATAGATAACTCTTATCAAAATTAAATCAAGATAAATTAAATGATTTAAATAGACCTATAACCCCTAAGGAAATAGAAGCAGTCATTAGAAGACTCCAACCAAAAAGAAAGAAAGAAAGAAAGTCTAGAGAAACAAAGTCTTAGTGAAGAATTCTACCATACTTTCAAAGAACAGATAATATCAATACTTCTCAAACTGTATTACAAAATAGAAGCAGAAAGAACATTGCCAAAATCTTTTTATGAGGCCACAGTCACCCTGATACCCAAACCATATAAAGACTCAATAAATAAAGAGAATTATAGACCAGTTTCCCTCATGAATATTGGTGCAAAAGTACTCAATGAGATACTACGCAACCAAATCCAAGAACATGTCAAAAAGATCATCCACAATGATCAAGTGTGCTTTATCCCAGGGATGCAGGAATGGTTCTACATATGAAAATCTGTCAATGTAATCCACCATATAAACAAACTGAAAGAAAAAAAAATATACAAGATCATCTCATTAGATGCCAAAAATGCCCTTGAAAAAAATTCAACACCCCTTCATGATAAAAGTCTTGGAGAGATCAGAAATACAAGGATTACACCTAGACATAATAAAGACAATTTGTAGCAAGCCAACAGCCAACTGCTGTGGATATCACTCTGTACAAATAAAATGCTGTTTGGCCAGTGGCTAGGCAGGAAGTATAGGCGGGATAAGAGAAAAGAGAATTCTAAAAAGTAGGAGACTGGGGAGAGACACCGCCAGCCGCTGCCGTGAAAAGCAAGATGTAAAGACACTGGTAAGCCACAAGCCATGTGACAAAGTATAGACTAACAAAAATGGGTTAATTTAAGATAGAAGTAGATAACAAGAAGCCTGCCACAGCCATACAGTTTCTAAACAATATAAGTTTCTGTGTGCTTTCTTGGTTGTGTCTGAGCGACTGTGGGACTGGCAGGTAAGAGAGATTTGTCCTGACTAGGCCAGGCAGGAAAACTCTAACTACAAATGGCGCCCAATGTGTTGGCAAGAGTTTCCACCTAAAACCTAAGAAAAAAGATTCTAAAACGGAGCTAAAAACAGCTTCCTAGTTGTCTCTCTCAAGTTAGTGGCACCCTGCGGGTTTGAGCTACTATGGCAGGTTCCTGGCGTGTGCGTCTGACCTGCAGTGTGGCAGGAATGAGGAGTCTACAAGCGACACGTTGCTCTGCTCCATGGTGGATTTAGCCTTTGATAGTTAAAAAAAAAAAAAAAAAAAAAAAAAAAAAAAAAAAAGATTTCTGGGCTATGCGCTGCTTTGATAGAACTGCTTCTGATAGTTGATGGTACACATGGCTCCAGACCCAGAGCTGGCGGTAAACTGTACCACCGCCATGTTGGGAAGCTGAGGTGGGTGGAGCCAGCAGCCACAGCAGCATTTCAGTCTTACAAAGATGGATATTACACAGAGAATCTGGTTTATGTTGTCTTTGGGATTTTTAACTGCAGAAAAAGATTTGATCATAAAAGCTGTTGAGTTAAACAAATATGTAAATTTTAAAGGTACCTTGACTTCAAAATTTGGATATAAGGATATGTTGCTTTGGAAAGGAGTCTCTGCTTTTGTTTCCACAGAAAGCCAGAGGCTATGGATTTGTTCCAGATTAAGATACATCAGGTTTAATCAGCCAAGACCACCTGAAATGTCTCCGATGACACCATGGCCCAGATGATCTGACATCCAGAATGCTTTCAAGGCAACTGGCTCAGAGGTTCACCCTAATGGACTACTCTATAATCCTAAAATTTTCTTTGTGTCCCCATAAGATACAGCGCCCCCCTCCAGCAGGAAGTAGTAAGAAAAAACTACGCCCACATTCCCAAAATTATCAAGCTGGCTTTGGAGATGGAATTGGCTCACTCCTTCTCTAAACCCAGACATACTGCTAAAAGAAAAGGTTAAGAGATTCTTGTGTCCCAAATCAGAAGAGCCCTCTGGTGTGGGACAGAGAAAAAACAATATTTTTATTTAAAACAGGTTGATTATAAATGCAATCTCTTTCTAAAGATAAAAAGGGGATATGATATAGATATAATAGGATGAAAGGGTAGATTAAGGAACTTCTAAAGAGCAACAACTTGTTTAAAATGTTTTACATTGGTATAGATTTCAGTCTATTGATACAAACTTAAAGTTAATTTTGTTATACTATGTATATATTTCTACTCATGTTTAAGGTATTATGTTTATATAGCTCATTTAAAACTGTAATAGATAATTAAAATAGATTAATAATTAATCATCTGTGATAATCATACTTATAGCCATGTTAATTAAGTCTTCTAGGTATACATAGAGATATTTTAGATAGATAGTTAATCTTCAAATACTTCAAAGACCTACAGAATATGGCATTTAAAATACTTTTAAAATTTAGACTTTCTGGACAGTGAGACATGTCTGCTCCTGGCAGCACCAATTTACTTCAGAGAGGAAGATGGGCATTGAAGACACTTCATATGGAGTTTATCTTCACCTTGGCAAAAATAGCCATTTGGGCAAGAAACTGTTCTTGCCTGGACTGCTCGATCAACTGGACATGCAGGACCTATAGAAAGGTGACCACTGAGCTTTGCTTGACAAAATGGTCCTTCAGGTTCCTGCTTCACAGAGGAAACTGCCAGACATTCTACAGGACACTGAGAGAAGTGACCGAGAGACTCTAGGAACATTAGGTGACTGTCCAGACTGCCAGCTGTCTCTGTCTACCCTGCAAGACTCCCGAAAGTTGCTTGCATCCTTCTCCTGGTTCTCAGGTAATATTATATCCTTCTGAGGTCTTTGATGTGGTTAAAGACTAGATAGTTATAATTTCCTCAGTTATGATACAAGATAAATTAAATATAAAACCTTAGACTTACAAATATAAAATAAGATATCTTCTTTAATATTGTAACTATAATTCTTGCTAGATAATTGTTTTATTATATATAATTTTACTATGTAAAAGTTAAAACCTTCCTTAAAAAAAAAAAAGAAAAGGGGAAGTGCTGTAGATATCACTCTGTACAAATAAAATGCTGTTTGGCCAATGGCTAGACAGGAAATATAGGCGGGATAAGAGAAAAGAGAATTCTAAAAAGTAGGAGACTGGGGAGAGACACCGCCAGCCGCTGCCGTGAAAAGCAAGATGTAAAGACACTGGTAAACCACAAGCCATGTGACAAAATATAGACTAACAAAAATGGGTTAATTTAAGATAGAAGAAGCAGATAACAAGAAGCCTGCCATGGCCATACAGTTTCTAAACAATGTAAGTTTCTGTGTGCTTTCTTGGTTGGGTCTGAGCGACTGTGGGACTGGCAGGTAAGAGAGATTTGTCCTGACTGGGCCAGGCAGGAAAATTCTAACTACAGCCAACACCAAGTTAAATGGAGAGAAACTCAAAGCAATTTTACTAAAATCAAGAACAAGAAAAGGCTGTTCACTGTCCCCATATCTGTTCAATATAGTATTTGAAATTCTAACTAGAGCCATAAGACAACTACAGGGGCTCAAATGTATATAAATCAGAAAGGAAGAAATCAAAGTATCCTTATTAACAGATGACATGATAGTATACATAAGCAGCCCAAAAAATTCTATCAAGGAACTAACTCCTACAGCTGATAAACCTTTAGAGAAGTGGCTGCAAACAAGATTAAATAAATAAATAAATAAATAAATAAATAAATAAATAAATAAATAAATAAATAAAATGAGTAGCTCTCCTATATACAAATGACAAATAGGCTGAGAAAGAAGTCAGGAAAAAAGCACCCTTTACTGTAGCCACAAATAATAAAAAATATCTTAGTATAAATCTAACCAAACAAGTGAAAGACTGTAGTGGGTAGCCATTCCAGCCTTGGCCTGGAAGTTCCGATCCCCATTGAGGCTTTGGTAATGGTCATGCCTACAAGGCAGGGCTGAGAGAGGAGGCTGAAGACCCAGGATCAAGAAGAGAAAGCTCTCTTGGTTCCAGGAACCTGGATATGGGAGGTAGAAGGAGCAGAGTTCTCCAGAGAACACCGCTGGACTGCTCCATACCTTTCCCAGACCTTGCAACCTATCCCTTCATTTGTAATCTACCCTACAAAATAAACCTCCATTTTAACTATAGTAGTAGCCTTAATAATTTCACCAATAAAAGACTTATATGACACGAACTTCAAGGCTTTGGAGAAATAAATTGAAGAAGATATCAGAAATTGGAAAGATTTTCCATGCTCCTGGGTCAATAAGATTAACACAGTAAAAATGGCCATCTTACCAAAAACTATCTATAGGTTCAATGTGATCCCCATTAAAATTCCAACATAATTCATTATAGACCTGGGAAGAACAATACTCAACTTCAAAAGGAAAAACAAAACAAACAAACAAAAAGCCCAGGATAGCTAAAGCAATCCTGTAAAATAAAATAACTTTGGGAGAATCACTGTCCCTGATTTTAAGCTCTTCTACAGAGATACAGTTTAAAAAATGGTATTGGCATAAAAGCAGACAGGTGGATCAATGGAATAGATTCAAAGACCCAGGTGTAAATCCACACACCTATGGACATGTGATTTTTGACAAAAAAACCAAAATTATACAATGCGGGGGGGGGGGGGGAGTATCTTTAACAAATGGTGCTGATATATCTGTATGTCAGGATGTAGAAGAAT
The DNA here is from genome assembly GCF_903995425.1 of Onychomys torridus. Lineage (NCBI taxonomy): Eukaryota > Metazoa > Chordata > Mammalia > Rodentia > Cricetidae > Onychomys > Onychomys torridus. Next base: position 12,633,643 of record NC_050449.1, on the reverse strand, counting down.
GCAAATAGATCCATATCTATCATCTTGCACAAAATTCAAGTCCAAGTGAATAAAAGACCTCAATATAAAACCAGATTCACAGATTCACTGAACCTGATAAAAGAGAAAGTGGGAAATAATTTTGAATGCATTGACACAGAAAACAACTTTCTGAACAGAACAATAATAGCACAGATACTAGGATCAGCAATTAATAAATGGGACCTCATGAATCTACAAACCTCATGTATGGCCAAGACACCATCAATAGGACAAAATGGCAGCTTACATAATGGGAAAATATCTTCACCAACTCTACATCTGACAGAGGGCTAGAAATTAGACATCAACAAACCAAATAATCCAATTATAAATGGGGTATAGATTTAAACAGAGAATTCTCAACAGAAGAATTTTTTTTTTTTTAATGTGGAGCTGAGGATCGAACCCAGGGCCTTGTGCTTGCTAGGCAAGTGCTCTACCACTGAGCTAAATCCCCAACCTTCAACAGAAGAATTTTAAATGACTGAGAAACACCTAAAGAAATGTTAAACATCCTCGGCTATCAGATAAATGCAAATCAAAATGATACTGAGATTCCATCTTATACCTGTCAGAATGGCTAAGATCAAAAGCACAAGTGACAACTCATGCTGGAGAAGATGTGGAGCAAAGGGAACACTCCTCTACTGCTGGTGGGAATGCAATCTTGCACAGCTACTTTGGAAATCAGCATGGAGGTTTCTCAGAAAATTGGGAATTTAGCTACCCCAAGACTCAACTATATCACTCTTCAGCATGTATCCAAAGGATGCTCAATCATACCACAAAGACAAATATGTTCATGGCAGTTTTATTTGTAATAGCCAGAACCTAGAAACAACCTAGATGTCTCTCAGTGGAAGAATAGATAAAGAAAATGTGGTACATTTACATTACTCAGCTGTTAAAAAATGGCATCATGAAATTTGTAGGCAAATGAATGAAACTAGAAAAAAAAAATCATCGTGAGTGAGATAACCCAGACCTAGAAAGACAAAAGTCCTCATTCATAAGTGGATATTTGCTATAAAGTATAACCATGCTATAATCCACAGACCCAGAAAAGCTAGGTGACAAGGAGGGCTCAAGAAGGAGGCTAAGATCTCTCAGGAAAGAGGAAATCAAAGAGATTTGATTGGACTGGGTGGACTGGGGGCAGATGGGGATGGAAACATGAGAAAGCAGGTAGAGGAGGCATGTAAAGGCAGTACTAAGAAAGATGACTGGAAAGAGGGGCACTTCAGGATGAAATAGAAACCTGAGTCAAGGGACACTCCCAGGAATCAACAATGATGACCCCAGCTCAGATTCCAAGCAACAGGGGATATGTAGCCTGAACTGGTAATATCCTTGATGAGGCAAGACTTCCAGTGGAGGAATTAAGACACTAACTTAGCCACATAACCTTGACCTACAGTCTGTCCTGCCTATGGGATGTGCTGGATTAAGGATGGCACAGAGATTGTGGGGGTGACCAACCAATGAATATTCTAGCCTTAGCCTCATGCCATGAGAGTGAACCCATACCTGACACTGCCTGGAGCACCAGGACCCGGAGGCTGGATGGCTCAGAGACCTAGGATAGAACCAAACATGACAGGAGAAAAACAAACAAACAAACAAACCAAAAAAAACCTCAGTGTAATGATGCCTAATGATGCTATACTCATAGACTGATGTCGAGCCCTTTTGTCATCAGAAAGGCTTCCTCCAGCAACTGATGGAAACAAATGTAGAGACTCACAGCCAAACATTAGATAGAGCTTAGAGAGTCCTGCTAAAAAGAGGAAGGATTGTAGAATCAGGAGGGTTAAGGACCTCACAAGAAAATTTATAATATCAATTAACCTGTGCTCATAGGGGCTCACAAAAACTGAACCTACAACCAGGGAGCCTGTTTGAGACTTACCTAAGCCCTCTGCATGTAATAGACAGTTGTGTAGCTTGGTCTTCTTGTAGAACTCCTAACAGTTGGAGCAGGGGCTGTCTTTTAGTTTTTCTGGCTTTTGGGACCCTATTCCTCATATTGTGTTGCATTGCCCAGCTTTAACACAAAGGGAAGTGCTTAGTCTTACAGCAACTTGATATGCTATGTTTTGTTGATATCAGTAGGAGGCCTGCACTTTTCTGAATAGAAAAGGAGGAGAAGCAGATGAGGTGAGAAGAGGGGGTATAGGGAGAGGACTAGGAGGAGAAGAAGGAGGAGAAACTGGGGTTGGGATGTAAAATAAATTAATAAATTTTTTAAAAAAGGAAAAAGAAATGCTTGGTGCAGCTGGAGGTTTCTTGGTCCCACCTGGCCTGCATTCTGAACAAATCTCTCCTACCCATGGTCCTGCAGCTGCTTATAAACTAATTACTCAGAGGGTTAATGTTAATTACAAATTGTTTGGCCTGTGGCTCAGGCTTCTTGCTAGCTAGCTCTTATAACATAACTCAACCCATCCCTATTAATCTATGTTTTGTCTCTTTGCCCATGACCATGTAGTTACTGGTCTTGGTACATGTTGCTCCTTGCGTGGTAGGCTCCTGTCTCCCTGACTCTGCCCTTCTCTCTGTAGTTCTGTTTGCATTTTTAGCCTGGCTCTTATCCTGCTTACCATAGGCCAAAGCAGCTTTATTTATTAATGAATGGGAAAAACATATAGTCACAGAATACAGAAAGACATTCCACAGTACTTCCCCTTTTCTGTTTATTCAAAAGGAAGATTTTAACTTTAACATAGTAATATTATATATAACAAAATAGTTATCAATCAAGAATTACAGTTAAGCCAGGCGGTGGTGGCTCATGCCTTTAATCCCAGCACTTGGGAGGCAGAGGCAGGCAGATCTCTGTGAGTTCGAGGCCAGCCTGGTCTACAAAGCGAGTTCCAGGAAAGGCGCAAAGACACACAGAGAAAACCTGTCTCAAAAAACCAAAATAATAATAATAATTAATAATAATAATAATAACAATCTAGTCTATTTGTATTTGGCAAAATTAAAGAAAATATTTTATCATCTATCCAATCTTTGTGAGTCTAAAGTTTCATATAAAGTTTATTTTTATCATAATTAAGAAAAACTATAATTACAATTGTCTAGTCTTCAACTCCATCAAAGAGCCCAAAAGAATATAATATTATATGAGTAAATAGGAAGTGCATTGTAAGCAACGACTAAAATTCCAGAAATGACAAAGACATCTGGCTACCTGGACACTCACCTAAAGTTCCTCTATAGTGTTGGGGCATCCATCTTCAGCCTATAGGTCTAGAGTCTCTGGCAGACTTTTTTTTATGAAACAGGACATTTGAAGGATTGTCTTGCCTATTAGCAAAGTTCATCAATCGCTTTCCTCTGTGTCTTGCAGAATGTCTGACAGTAACTTTTATGAAGCAGGAACCTGAAAGACCATCTTGCCTTGTTTTGATAAAGTTCAGTGGTCACTCCCATGAGTCCTACGTGTCCAGTTTATACAACATATTCTCAAGCAGTCCAGGCAAGAGCATTTTCTTGCCCAAATGGCTAACTTTTATCACAAAGAAAGCAAACTCCATATGGAGTTTCTTTAATTCCCATCAACTTCTCTGAAGTAGATTGTTGCTGCCAGGAGTCTCAATGTCCAGAAAAGTCTAAGTTCTTAAAACATTTTAAATTCCATATTCTGTAGGTCTTTGAAGTGTTTGAAGATTACTTACCTAATTGAAATATATCTATGTGTACCTAGAAAACTTAACTAACATGGCTATAAATTTGAATATTATAAATGACTATTAATTTGTATTTCTTAACTATATATTTTTAATTAATTGCATAAGGATAAAACCTTAAACAAGAGTAAGAATATACATACCATTTATCAAAGTTAACTTTAAATTTGTGTCAATAAACTGAAATACATACCAATGTAAAATATTTTGAGATTAACTGTTGTTTTTTGGATTTAAAGTAGATTCAATAATCTACCCTTTTGTCCTATCATTTCTATATCATACATTTCTACATCAGCTTGGCACAGAGCAAACAAGTTTATTATTTTCTTTATATCAGCAGGCTTAAAATTGTACATGAGAATATAAGTAAATCAATAAATTCTTACTGCAAAATGCTTCAAGTTGTAAAAAATAATCACATAGATATCTATAGAAAGAGAGACTGAATTCTTTTAGTTTCTTGTTAGTCCCATAGATATCTTTACAAAAAAGATTTAGAGCCCCTGACAGATATTGCATGAGAATAAAGAATGTAATGAATTCTTTATTTCAGAACCTACTAAGCAGCAGAAGTTGGAATTGTGCAAATATATACATATTGTGCATATGTATATGTTAACATACACACATTGCAAGGATAGCTGTCACTACAAAATACTCTGAGTGTAGAGTGCTTCTTGATCACCATGACACCAGCTTTCACATAAGTGGCAGTGTTGTGTAATGTTGAGATTTTCAGCTATGATCTTCAATCCACTGATCCACTCTTAAAATATAATAGCTATGTATATGGTCTCTTCAGCTAGAGTCCTCTATTTTCTTCAAATGGTTCATTCTCCCTAGCAATAAGGTATCTTCAGCACCCTGCTCAGACCCTCTTTTCCACTAATATCATCTGTCAAGTAGCAAGACATCTTCATCACTCTGCTAACACTCTCTTAGGTTGTTAATATACATGCCATCCCATTTTCATTTTTAATTATTTCATTTGTTTTTTGATGTTATAACATAAATATATCATTTATCCTTCCCCTTTCCTTCCTCCAAGCCCTCCTATATAACTCCACCTACTCTCTTTCAAATTTATGGCCCTTTTTATTAATTATTGTTCCATATAAACTTTTATGTACAAGTAACAGTACACAGACCTTGCATGTAGTATTTCTATACTTAGGAATATATATGCATGATCCTTAGACAATGGCATTTACCATATGGTGTAGATAATTTTTAATGTAGTCCAGTCTGTCATGTGATTCTAATTTGTAATAATTGGCTTTTCTCCATGTGGAGTTTCATCTAATGCCCTCATCCAGAAGAGCCTCAACCCTCCAATACCTCTTCCTACATAGATAACCCCTACCCTTCCCAAATGTTCCAATCCCAACACCTCATCCTATCCCCACCCTTATTTTGTCAGCCCTTCATCTTACTCCAGCTTTCACACTTCAGTGCCTTAGTTTACCCCATCCCTCCAACCTCTCATCCTACTCCAGTCCCCAATCAGATAAACCCTCATGGTATCCCAGCCTTCACTCTCAAAACATCTGATTGTACTCTACCCCCTTGTTCTTCCCCTATACCCTGTACAATTTGAAGCAGAGACTATAAAATTATTTATTCTCATAAAAATATCCATTTCCAGTTCTAAATCTTCTTTATAAAGATGCCTAATAATAAATGGGAGTGATATGTTCACACACTCATAATTTACTGTAATTCACTAATTAGAAGACATTTTTTTTTAATTCAGCAAGCTTCCATGCAGACAATGCTCATGTCAACCAAAGGAATACAGAAGCAGCTCTGTTAAAATGTTTGCCAGTCTTCTTTCCATGCAAGTGTCAGGTGCAAAATTAAAACACCCTTTCCCAAGTAATCCCATTAAGCAAAAGTCACTGTGTGTGGTTTTGAGATTATTGTATAATTACCTCTACATATTTAGCATTCATTATCATGGGGAGATGAATCTGTGCAATCAACATTTGTTTAGACATGGTGTTTTGTCAGTACTTGGTGGCAAATGTCACTAAGCTAAATAAAAGCATCTCTTACATATGCTTGTGCAATGGGAAAGAGACTTGGGAAGTTAATTCTGTCCTGTTGCTGATTTCTAATGTCAGCGCTGACAGCCATGATAACAATTGGTTCAGGTGGTGTTGACAGCTGCTGATGACAGGCTAGCACAGGCAGTGCACTGAAGATTCAGACTCTCACCACTGTGCTTCTCTATTCAAAAAGAACAAGTGACTGAAATATCTCCAGGAAGTGCACAAATCGGTTATGACCCACTTCTGATAAATTGATTCATACTTTTAGATGACACCAAATAGCAAGTGACAACCCTTGTATGTCATGCAGGCACTTAGATGAAGTTCTTCAATGTAATAGCCTAAACCACAGGTTAGCAAAACAATTGCCAAAATGTTCCCAATAACTATCATCACTGGCCATTTACATGCAGGTCTGGCAAGTCTCATCCTGGATGCTACATCAGGAGTCAGAGGACTTTTCCTATAAAGAATATGAAAGTAAAAGGAAGGGGCCTCAATCTTCATCAGAACTACTCAGCTCTGCAGGGGTAGCCATTAGCAGCACACAGCTGAGATAGTGTGGCTAAGTTTTCCCCAATATGATCCAGTCAGACAGATCTACAGGACACCGGGAAGTGGGTGGGTGGGAAGAAGGGCAGCATGTGACAGAAAGAAAGCTTTCTCAACATCTTTGGAAGGCTCATGGGTTTTGTGTCTATCTGGAATTAGGCTTACATGAGCTTAGGTCTTGATGAGGGCAGAGAGGCTGAATAAAGATCATGCCTTGCATAGATGATTCCTCCTGTATATCCATGTAGGACTTTCCTTACCATTAAACCAAGGAAATCTAGTCAACTAATACTCTGACTTAAGTGTATAGCCACTCATGATAATACTATGGCAAAAGGTTTGTGGTTTTGAGAAGTAAAAAGGAAACTGCTAAAGAAAAAAGGAAAGAATCCAAACTCTGATCCAATGTCTGACAAATAATTATACAACTTCAGCCTCTTCACTGTACATATTTGGATTTCCATTTCTTCTCTATGGCAGTAATATCAGATCTGATGCTTCTAATGCACACCACAGGCCTAGTTTTCCACAGCACACACACACTATGTTTTCACTATTCTCAATAGTTATTTCCTACAAGGTTGTTGTGAACACTGAATTAGAAAACACTGAGCCTTTGCCCTAGGAAGGACAATAGGAGAAGGTTATTATGAGCCTCTGGTTAAATTTCTGTCAGTTCTTTGCCCCATGTGTATCTCTGTTTCTGTTTCAAAATGATGTAAATAATGGATAGCATTAACTTATTAGCATAAGTTCAGGGCCAACAGCTCTCATACTCAAGCCTGAACAAAGATGATCTGTAAGGGTTCCATCTGAAAGGAATGGCACAACCTTTTTGTGTGTAGGATGATGGAAACCACTTTGGGGCTTCAGCTCCATTCTAGACTGTGAAATCAAAAACAATAAAAAAAACTAAAAAAATTTGAGAAGTGGAACATCACTACCCTGAGATGCACAGGCTTATGTAGTGAGAGCTGAAACACAAAATTGGCAGATTTTCTCATTCCATTTCAGCTGTAATGTTACGGACTATAAGACTCAATTTTGTCAGCATGAGAGAACTTATGAATGGCAGGACCTTGCTGTGAGCATTGACTTGGGGTTACAATAAACTTACCGGAGAGCTAAATTTGCTAAGAAAAATCTGTGTATAAACTGTAATGTTCTAACAACCCTATTTGTTTTATTTGGCTCTGCATGGAACAATGTCACATGATCCCTCCTCAAGATTTGTCTATTAGTAGCATCCATGGGTTCTAGGACACATACCTCAGCTTTTATGCCTGGAGAACTGCAGCCATCTTCTGTTTCTCCACTCTTCTCAGTCTATCCTTCCACATTGATCCTGGAGTTAAAGTACACACCCCTTCATTGCTCAGCTTTGCTCTGTGTTCCTCATTGACCTCAGAGTGATGTTCTAAAGGCCAGACTTCTGAGCACTATCTGTAACATGTTAATTTTTCATGTCATCTTTCACTTATCACCCTAACAATCACATTTACCCATCTTTGCTTTTTCATATACTCCTGTCTGGGAAATTGCCATTTTTTTTTTTTGCTATGATTCAGAATCCAACAAGCCTATGCCTTTGGCCTTGATTATCTTAGGGGGAAATGCTTTTAGTATTTAAGTTATATTTTATGATTATTAACTGGATTACTGTCTCTTTAAGCTATCTACTGGAGAAATGACAATTCAGAGTGAAACCAAAGAGTTGTAGATTATTTTAAGGTATGTTACTTTTGTATATGTTGCATTTGTTTAACTCTGTGACTCTGTGTTACTGTGCCTTTGTAAAATACCTGATGGTCTGTCTAATAGAGAACTGAATGGCCAATTGCAAGGCAGGAGAAAGGATAGATGGGGATGGCAGGCAGAGAGAACATATAGAAGAAGAAATCTGGGAGGAGAGGTCTAGGGGTGAAGGAAGGAGGAGGACGTCAGGGGCCAGTCACTCAACCACTCAGCTACACAGCAAGTCATACAGTAAGAGTAAGATTAACAGAAGTAAGAGAACGAGAAAAGCTCAGAGGCAAAAGATAGATGGGATGATTTAAGTTAAGAAAAGCTGGTAAAAAACAAGCCAGGCTAAGGCTGGACATTTATAATTAAGAATAAGCCTCTGTGTGTGATTTATTTGGGAGCTGGGTGGTGGGCTTCCCAAAACAGCAAAAGAGCAAAAACAAATAACAACACCAAAGTATGATACAGGTTCACTTAAACAGTATAGAAGTATAAATTGTTGTTCTTTGAAAATATTTACTTGGTGTTTAATGATTACTAAGTGCCAATCTAGGTGTCAGGATACAGCAGGTGGTCAAACTGGTATAGTTTGAGCTTTGATGAGGATTTTAAAAAACTTCTCAAAGTCTGGATTTCCTCACTTACTGATTGAAGAAAACCAGTTCTACTGCACAGGACTGTTGCAAGAAATAGCTGTGATAACACAGGGGTAAATGTAATTCTCAGTACTGTGCTGAAAGTTAGGAAGGAGATGGTAAGTACTAATTCTCTAGGGTTACCATGAACAAGGTACAAGTGTTACCTGTATTTTATACCAGAAAGTCCTACAGTAGTTCTTAAGGAATTTGTGTATTGGCCAGAGGGTTGGTAGTCAAACTCACCACAGAAATAATGGGTTTGAACTCACTACTTTATGTTATTGAACTTATTTCAGGCTGACCTCAACGTCATGATTATCTTCCCACCTCAGCCTCTGGAGTGCTAGAATTATAGGTATCAGCCATCCTGCTGGACTTAGAACCCTTTGAAATGAGACAAAAACTATAGATTCTTGTTAAGAAACTTGGGTTTACAGGCTTTTGTGCACATCATGATTGGCATGCATACCTTTCAGAAGAAGCCTAATATTTTATGACTTAGAAGCACTTTATATTTATCCTTGCATTCCATAATTATATTCTTAAACTTCCTTTGAGGACATTTCACCAACTTCTACTGAGGTGAGAGCCCTTTCTTTTGGAGAAACACATAATTTCCTTGGGATATTTATGATAAAACAAGTCAACATTGACAGCAAGCTACAGAAAACCTGCCTACAGTAGCTGGAAAAGATACGAGTTGTTTTTCTCATGACACCAACATCTAGAGGTAAAGTAGCTGCTTGTGTTGACTTAACATCTCAGGAAATTAGGTCAAATGTGTCTGATTCTCTTGACTTTTGTCTTCTGATTCACAAATTACAGCTATAGATAGGGCTACAATGGCTTCATGACCTGCCAAGAAAAAAAAATACTATGTTTCCTAGGAAACTAGAGTACAGCCACTGATATCCTACTGTGTGCAACTGGATCCCCTGACTATGCTAATAAGTACAAGAAAGACTGGCAACAAGAAGTCTGAGTTACATTAGTTTACTAATGCTGCAAACACATTTACTATCTATTTGCATGGCAAAGAAGCAAGAAGTAGATGTTGTAAGCACTGATTTTGTTAGTTGGAGAGTGCCTAGGAGAAGGGACTCTAGCCAGCCCTAGCATGGCAAACATGGCTTTGGCAGGCCTTACACTTCTCCCCCATTCTGTCTGCCTTGCTAAAAACTATTAGATTATATTCCACCAAGGTTTATTCCTTTATTTGGCTACTTCTACCTTTTGAGGCTAACTACCAAGGTCTAGCTATCAAAATATTAAAGTCTGGCATTCAAAAGCCCCCTTGGCTCACCTAGTTAATATGCCCAACTAAAATTAAACACCTCTTCCTAACATCAGTATTCCCCTTTTACCTTTTTATAAATCAACATTTTCCTATGGGCCATGTCTGTCTTCTCTCTATCCAGACACAGTCCTTTCTCTCCCCAGGACAAATATCCCCACCTATGGTGATATTTTATTTGTACTGAAAAGTGATTTTATTTGTATGTTAATAAAGTTGCCTTGGGGTCAGAGCAAGCTATAGCAGAAGCTGGGCAGTGGTGGTTGAATGCCTTTTCTTTTCTTCTTCTTCTTCTTCTTCTTCTTCTTCTTCTTCTTCTTCTTCTTCTTCTTCTTCTTCTTCTCTTCTTCTTCTTCTTCTTCTTCTTCTTATTATTATTATTATTATTATTATTATTATTATATTTGTGTTATAATTTTATACATCAGCCATGGGTTCCCATGTCCTCCCCAGTCCTGTCCCCACCCCCACTTTCCCCCATTTCCTCCCCTCCATTCCCATCTCCTCCAAGACCAAGACTCCACTGGGGATTCATTTAAACCTGGTGGATTCAGTACAGGCAGGTCCACTCCCCTCCTTCCAGGCTGAACAAAGTGTCTCTGTGTAAGCCCAAGGTTCCAAATAGCCAGCTCATGCACTAAGGACAGGTCCCGGTCCCACTGCCTGGATGCCTCCCAAACAGTTCAAGCTATTCAATTATCTCACTTATCCAGAGGGCCTGATCCAGTTGGGGGCTCCACAGCCTTTGGTTCATAATTCATGTGCTTCCATTCATTTGGCTATTTGTCCCTGTGCTTTTTCCAATCTTGGGCTCAACTATTCACACTCTTACAGTCCCTCCTTTCTCAACTATTGGACACCTGGAGCTCCACCTGGGGCCTGGCTGAGGATCTCTACATCTACTTCCATCAGTTATTGGATGAGAGTTCCAGCTCAACTGTTAGGGTGTTTGGCCATCTGATAACCAGACTAGGACGGATCAGGCTTTTTCTCGACCATTGCCAGCAGTCTACAGAGGATGTACCATTGAGAATTTCTGGGGACCTCTCCAGCACTCTGCCTATTCCTGTTCTCATGTGGTATTCATTTATCATGGTCTGTTATTCCTTGTTCTCTCTTTCTGTTCTTGATCCAGCTTGGATCTCCTGCTCCCCTAAGCTTTCTTTCCCTCAAACCTTGCCCTTCATTACTCCCACTGTTGTCCAGGTTGTTCATGTAGATCTCATCCATTTCTCTGTCATTGAGTTATCCCTGGGTCTTTCCTAGGGTCCCATTTTCTAGGTAGCTTCCCTGGATTTGTGTAGCAGTCTAGTCATCTTTGTTTTACATCTAGTATCCTCCTATGAATGTGTACGTACCATATTTGTCTTTCTGAGCCTGGGTTACCTCACTCAGCATGATTTTTTCTAGATCCGTCCATTTGCCTGCAAACCTCAGGATGTCATTGTTTTTCTCTGCTGAGTAGTACTCCATTGTGTATATGTACCATATTTTCTTTATCCATTCTTCAGTTGAAGGGCATCTAGATTGTTTCTAGGTTCTGGCTATTACAAGCAATGCTGATATGAACATAGCTGAGCAAATGCCCTTGTGGTATGATTGAGCATTCCTTGGGTATATGCCCAAGAGTATGGATCCTGATCCTACTGCCAGGGGGCCCCTTAAGCAGATCAAGCTGCATAACTGTCTGACTTATGCAGAGTGGCCTAATCAAGTCCCACAGAGGCTCCACAGCTGTTGGTCTAAAGTCCACGAGTTCCCACTAGTTTGGTTTGGTTGTCTCTGTAGTATTTCCCATGATGATCTTGATACCCCTTGCTCATAGAATCCTCCTTCTCTCTCTTTGGACTCCTGGAACTCAGCCTGGTGCTTGGCTGTGGATCTCTGCATCTGCTCTCGTCAGTTACTGGATGAAGGCTCTATGATGACAGTTAGGGTAATCACTGATCTGATTACTGGGGTAAGCCAGCTCAGGCACCCTCTTCACTGTTACTTGTAGTCTAGCTGGAGTCATCCTGTGGATTCCTGGGACCCTCCCTAGAACCCTGTATCTGCTTATCCTCATAAGTCTCCCTCTATCATGGTGTCTCTTTCCTTGCCCTCCCATTCTGTCCCTGTTCCAGCTCAACCATCCTGTTCTCTTATGTTCTCATTCTTCATTCCCCACCCTCCATTGCTCCCTTCCCCATCCCCAGTTTACTCATGGAGATCTCTTCATTTCCCCTTCCCAGGGTGATCCAAGAGTCCCTCCTTGTAGCAAGCTTCTCTGGAACTGTAGGCTGCAATCTGGTTATCCTTTGCTTTACATTTACTTTCACTGTCTTCAGCAGGAAGAATGGGATCATAGATAACAATGTCTCCACCCAGACTGTCAAACATCACAGTGGAGTGTACACAAGGAAACTCAAAGCCACTGGTTTTTATAGATCTGAAGACTGTTTCACCTAGCCTGGGCCTTGGTTGTTCCTTAATAGTTTCACTCCATGAAAGGGCCTGTAGATGGAAGTTGTAAAATTCTTTTCTACACAGATTTCCAGATTTGTAAGAAATTATCCCATGTCGTCAAAGGTGTTAATGCTTTATATAAAGCTAGGCCTCTGAAGAAAATATCATTAAAAAAACCATTTATGACAGTTGTTTAAAAAGCCTGCAATGAATGTTTATATAAATCAATACATTCCTGAAGTAGAAACACTTATGAACCCTAGACAAATAAGTAAATTTGTTCTGATGTATATTTAATCCACTAGTTTATCTCACCCTGTTGGAGCGCATGAACACACACACACACACACACACACACACACACACACACACACACACACACAGAGACACCAAACAAACAAACAAACAAACAAATAAGCAAACAAAAACAAAATAAACAGCAACAACAAAAGCCACTCCTGATGAAACTTGCACGGCCCTACTGCCATGAATGACACTGAGAATCAGGGATTGCTGGGTGTGGAAATACACACCTGAAAGTCAAGGTGTATGGATCCAAGCAGGAGGACTGCATAAGAGCAAGATCCTGTCTCAAAACAAAATTTAAAGGAGCTATGGTATAGCTTAGTTGTTTATTGCCTCTGCAGGCCTCTGATTCCAATCTCAAATACTATAAACAACAAACAAAATGACAATACCAAAAATTAACCAGGGCAAGAGTGACTTTGCTCCATTAGACAAGTTTAACTTCATGCCTTGATAAAACAACCAAACAAACTGTTGTTTAGAATAAAAAAATTAAATTAGAAAAAAAAATAGTGAAAATTTAGATTACAAATCACAAGGTACAACCACAGGTAGATTCCCATGTAGGCAATAATACACAGGCATAGGATAGGAAATCTAGTTCCAGAACTTTCACTGTCTCTCCAGTACTGATTGCCACACACAGGTGTCAGTCACAGTAGTCAGTAGAGAGGGATTACAGACCTGCAACTCTGCTCATTCTTCAGCTCCCTCGGAGCAGCATCTAAACATACACCACACAGATATCATTCACCTGCCATTTTTTTTTCTTTACCTTGATTGGTAATTCTGCAATAATTCCTGTTCCTTTGGGTATGGACACCTACCTCTTCAGGTCAAAGTAATTCTAGGAAATTTTGTGAGAAAGAGAAAATGAATGACTTCTTCATGCCTCCAGCCTTCACTGGAGTTAAGTCATGAAGTCATCTCATTCTTGCTGTGGGATATGGACACTAAGCATGTCTGGCACATCTGAGAGTCAAGCTAAAGTGATCTTGGAATGTGGAAGGAGCCAATGGGGTTAGCTGAGTGACTGTGGCTAGCTCTGCAGGACCAGAGGAAGTGTCCTGGTTAATGTGACTGAAACCACGTGAGAGCCTATCAACACTCCTGAGTTATTTCTATAAAGTCAGTATCAAGTTGTTTAGTGAGCAAAGTATCTGAGGAACTCTACTGAACATGAAAGCTTGCTGCTTCAGATCCCCCCATGCAGTGTGGAGGAGGCAATGACCAGGAATCCGGTGGGGCTCTGCACCTTTCTTCTGCTGAACTCCACCGCAAGAAAATTTCTTTCAACTTCTCTGATTTGATAGTTTCCAACTCTCACATTCCTGCCCTTTTCTGATGAAGAGCTGACCCTGGTTTTCTTACATTAACTTGAAACCTAGTCTCCTCCTAGCTCCCTTTGTCTCTATGGATAAAAGACCAAAGGGTGAAGTCACTAATTTCTTAACAAGCACCAGTGCTCCAGTCTGACTCCCCCTTCTAAGAAAAGCCAACGCATATTCAATTTGAATAACTATAAAGAGGCATCATTTCAAATAAATATTATATTTATAGTATTTTTCTGTCACTTATTCATACTAAGAAAATTTGCAAATTACTGAAAACAATAGGAATAAATTATTGAGCACTCAAGGTTTTAAAAACTTCCAGTTTTTAAAAGTGGCATAATAGGGGAAACTTAACCTTGCCACATTTCCTACTCATTGCCATTTTATTTTGTACCCCCCAAAAGTAACTGCTCTTATTGATTTGATATTTAATATTGGTGCATTTATATGAACATCATGAAGCAATATCTCCTTTTTAATTAAGGAACTTTTTATTTATTTTGCAAACCAATCACAGATCCCCCTCTCCTCCTTTCTCCCACCCTTCCTGCCTTCCTCCCACAATCCCATCATCCATTCCCTCCTCCAATAAGGCAAGGTCTCCCATGGGGAGTCCACAGATCCAGGTACATTCAGTAGAGGCATGTCCAAGCATCTCCCCCTGCATCAAGGCTGTGCGAGGTGTCCCACCATAGGTAGTGGGCTCCAAAAAGCCAGCTCATGCACCAGGGATGGATCCTGATCCTACTGCCAGGGGGCCCCTTAAGCAGATCAAGCTGCATAACTGTCTGACTTATGCAGAGTGCCTAATCAAGTCCCACAGAGGCTCCACAGCTGTTGGTCTAAAGTCCACGAGTTCCCACTAGTTTGGTTTGGTTGTCTCTGTAGTATTTCCCATGATGATCTTGATACCCCTTGCTCATAGAATCCTCCTTCTCTCTCTTTGGACTCCTGGAACTCAGCCTGGTGCTTGGCTGTGGATCTCTGCATCTGCTTCCGTCAGTTACTGGATGAAGGCTCTATGATGACAGTTAGGGTAATCACTGATCTGATTACTGGGGTAAGCCAGCTCAGGCACCCTCTTCACTGTTACTTGTAGTCTAGCTGGAGTCATCCTGTGGATTCCTGGGACCCTCCCTAGAACCCTGTATCTGCTTATCCTCATTAAGTCTCCCTCTATCATGGTGTCTCTTTCCTTGCCCTCCCATTCTGTCCCTGTTCCAGCTCAACCATCCTGTTCTCTTATGTTCTCATTCTTCATTCCCCACCCTCCATTGCTCCCTTCCCCATCCCCAGTTTACTCATGGAGATCTCTTCAATTTCCCCTTCCCAGGGTGATCCAAGAGTCCCTCCTTGTTAGCAAGCTTCTCTGGAACTGTAGGCTGCAATCTGGTTATCCTTTGCTTTACATTTAGTATCCACTTATGAGTGAGTACATACCATATTTGTCTTTCTGAGTCTAGGTTATCTCACTCAGGATGATATTTTTTAGCCTGCAAATTTCATGATGTCATTTTTTTTAACTGCTGAGTAGTACACCATTGTGTACTACTATACCACATTTTGTTTATCCATTCTTTGGTTGAGGGGCATTTAGGTTGTTTCCAGATTCTGGCTATTATAAATAATGCTGCTACGAACATAGTTGAGCATGTGTCCTTGTGATATGATTGAGCATTCCTAGGGTATATATATGCCCAAGAGTGGTATAGCTGGGTCTGGAGGAAGATTGATTCCCAATTTTCCAAGAAACCACCATACTGATTTCCAAAGTGGCTGTGCAAGTTTGCACTCCCACCAACAGTGTACGAGTGTTCTCCTTGTTCCATATCCTCTCCAACACAAGCTGTTATCAGTGTTTTTGATCTTAGACATTCTGACAGGTGTAAGATGGTATCTCAGAGTCATTTTGATTTGCATTTCCCTGGTGACTAAGGATGTTGAGCAATTCCTTACATGTCTTTCAGCCATTTGAGATTCTTCTGTTGAGAATTCTTTGTTTAGCTCTGGGTTGTTCGGTATTTTGATGTCTAATGTCTTTAATTCTTTATATGTTTTGGAGATCAGCCCTCTGTCAGATGTGAGGTTGGTGAAGATCTTTTCCCATTCTGTAGGCTGTTGTTTTGTCTTATTTACTATGTTCTTTGCCTTACAGAAGCTTCTCAGTTTAGGAGGTCCCATTTATTAATTGTAGCTCTCAGTGTCTGTGCTACTGGTGTTATATTCAGGAAGTGGTCTCCTGTGCCAATGCATTCAAGATTACTTCCTACTTTCTCTTCTATCATGTTCAGTGTAACTGGATTTTATGTTGAGGTCTTTGATCAACTTGGACTTGAGTTTTGTTTTTTTTTAGTGTTGTTTATTTACTTATATTAATTCTTTTTTTCTTTATTATTATGTGTTTTAAATTTTATACATCATGTTATCATCACCCTTTCTTAGCGATGTTAAAATCTAGTGATGAAACTGCTGCTCTCTGCCATCGTTCCCACTCCTTTCCTCTACCAACTCCTTATGTGCGAAACTTTCTGCCCTCCTGACAATCTGTATTTCTATTAGCACATCTGAACACACAACATGATTTTTCTTAACTTTTATTACTTTTAGTTATTTGTATGTGCTTGTAAATTTCTCCGTAAGTATATAGACAATAGCATACCTCAGAACACACATGGAGGTCATAGAAAGTTTCTGAAGTTGATTTTCTTCTTCCATTGTGGAGGTTTCAGGGATCAAACTTAAGTCTTCAGGTTTCATAGTAGGTTCCCCTCTCATCACATCATCCCCTTAAGACTTTTTAAACAAGTATTGATGTACAGAACAGTATTCCTTTGTTTATTGTTAGTACGTTACTAATCGTGGAAAAATTTTAATCAGTTTTAAAATTTCTTTGTTTAGGCCAAAAAAAAAAAAAAAACAAAAAACAAAAAACAACAAAAACAAAAACAAAAACCATTATGACTTTTCTACATTAGACTGAATAATTGTTAGCTTCTGGCAAATTAAACAGTTGAATTCATGAGTATTATTTGTCTTTTCATCCTTTTTTCTTTCTATTTTCATTAATGTCTCTGAGCTTTCTTCTGGGATGCAGATTTCCTTCTATGTCTTAGGTCACAGTGAAGAAATTCAGTAAAAGAGTTTTCAGATCACTTTTATGATCATTAAGGAAGGAGTCTAGGACAATCCTGATATAATCATCTACCAAACTTACAGCATTTAAAACTATCATATTGGGGATTAGGTTTCCAACATATGATTCTTAGAGGCACATATCCATTCATGTCATAACACAATCTTTACAAAAACCCATGTTAAGAAGATATTTACATTTTAATTTGCAGAGATTTTACACCTACATTTTTATGTGGGATTGAACTGTGCTGTTCTTACTCAGAGTTCACCTTTGTTTTGCTTTGAAATTTTTATAAACTTATAAAATAATAATGAGTTTCTCTATTTTCTTATTCTCTAGAAGTATTTATGTTACACTGATATTAATTGTTTGCTAAAACTTTAATACAAGACATTTGTAAGTGTGTGTACTCTTGAAATATGTTTAGAAAATACCTAAATATTTGCCTCTGAGTAGTCATTTTTAGTATTGATTTTGCTTTAGGCTCAGATAAAAGTATTTTCAGTATTTGTGGAGTGTAGCTTCACAGCATAAAAAAGACTTCATAACTTTAGATTATGCTCAAGAAACACATGTGAACTGTTTTTCAGTGATGTGCTCAGTTACTGCACTCTGAAGTTATTTTGTTGCTGGCCTTTGCTTTGCTCTTTTTAATAATTTTATGGATGCATTTCCTTGATTGTTCAGAGGTATATTGAAATGTATTGTGACTGTAGATTTGTCATTCTCTCAATATGTGATGGGTCAGATCATGTGTAACTCCTCAAACTCCTGTGTTGAATGTTTAGTCCCAAAGCAGCTCTTCTCAGAGGCAGGTCATGAGAGTTCTGACATCAATGATGGATTAATCTATTGATAGCTCATAGTCTACTGGGTTTGGGTTCAGAATGTTAATTCTCTCTGAATTCTCTGTGTGGCTTCCAGCCACATGAGTTGAACAGCTCTGTCTCACAATATACCTCCTGTCATGATGTTCTCCTCACTTGTCCAGAATCAACAGCCCAGTGACTGTGACTGAAACTATGGGCCAGAAAAACAAATCCCTTTTAAAAATTATCTTACAGAGACTAAAATCTGATTAATGCAAGCATGTTTGTTTTGTGTGTAAATATTTATTTATAAAATTTGGAAATAAATTATTTGATACCTATTACTGTATTATTTAAATGGCAAAGCTTCTTCATGATGAAATATTCAGTTAGTAAAATGTTTTAAAACATATTGCCCCAGCAACAATTAAACTTCACTGTTATTCCTTTGATTAAATAAAACTTAGGTATTTAGGGGTATGACTATTCCATACACTCTCAAGTGAGGTAACATAACCTAATAAAACACATCATTGTAGACATAGACACAAGTTTTGATGAGCTTCAGCTCCCACTTCCATTGTGGGGACTGTAACTGATGCTCATGAATATGTATGACAATCTTATACTCTGTGACCTTCAAGTTTTCTTACTAGTTCACAGTTTCCAAGTGTCTATTACTCTAAGTTGGACATGGCCAGCCAATGATTATAAGATAAATGTCCTTATATTACAAGTAATTCATCAGCCTGAAATAAAAATGAAGGTCAGAAGTCCATGATTTTTTATTTTTGTAGTTTCAGTAAAATAAGCTTTTTAAAGCTGACTTTTCTTATAGACACACATATACCTCAAATAGAAACATCTCTCAGATCTTTATCTCTTTTGAAAACATTAGGGTCATCCAATAAAGAAATAACAAAAGATGAAAGTTCAGGCTGAGGGAAGCCAAGCTAGAAATGACTCAGTCTAGAGATGACGCCTCTGTCTCAGCAGGAAAAGGAAATCTGTAATTTGTACAGCAGGGCTGTCTCCTTGCCAAGTACATTTTACTCCAATACTGTTGGCCAGCAGGTTTATTATCAAATATGACAGAATATAATAAATAAATATTAATACTTTTGTGTCTTGCAAAAGTACAGAATTTTAAAGCTACAAAGGTTAAAAATATTTTCAAGACTTCTCAATTTAAAAATAACAAGTCAGACTCCAGTAAAACAATAATCTATTATTTTCTCATAGTATCTTTTAATGAAATATATTGATTATTGATTTATTTATATAGAATCTTCCAGAAGTATATAACTATAAAAATATATAACTCCTTATTCACTATTTCAAATAGTATATTTTTCTTTTTTCTAAATTTTATTGATTCTTTGTGGATTTCACATTATGCATTCTGATTCTACTTATCTCTCTGTCTCCTTGTATCTGCCCTCTGACCTTGCACTGACCACCCAGATCAGTATGGCCCTGGTCATGGCCTGATCCTTGAAAGCAACATTGTCTGAGATGGCTAAGCAGACCCAGTCATCCACATGGCCCTTGGTGATAACAGGAACCCCAGACATCAACTCAGATCCTGGCTGCTGTAGGGCCATAGACCCAGATATGGCCCTCAGCAGCAGCCCTGGCCTGAACAACACCATGGTTCTGGGTGACAGTGAGGGCCACTCAAATCAACATGTACCTGGTGGCAGCATAGCCCTTGGATACCTTCATGGCCTCATGTTGCAGCCCAGACCCCAGGTAGTGTTTGGTGACAATATGGGCTACCGTCATCAATACAGACCCTGGCTGTGGCAGGGCCACAGCCCTGGTCTGGATAATGCCCTGGCTCCAGTTGACAGCACTGGCCACCAAATTGACCTGGCCCAGCACTTGAACACCAACAAGACCACAAGTTGTTGCCCAGACCCTGGGCATCTACATGGGCCCCAGTGGCAACATGGGCTACGGAAATCAATGCAGATCCTGACCATGACAGGACAACAGACCTAGACACGGATTTCAGCAGCAGCAGCAGCTTGGGCCAGGGTATCACCACGGCCCCAGGTGGCTGTGCAGGGTCTCCAAACGGGCATGGCCCCCATGGCAGCATGGCCCTCAGATACCAACATCCCCCCAGGTGGTGGCACAGACCACAGGCCCCTACAGGGACCCCAGCAGTGACAGAAGCCACAGACATCAACACAGGCCTCCTTGGCTGCTCCAGGGCCCTGGACAAAGACTTGGCCCTTGGTCACAGCCCAGGCCCAGACATCACCCTGGACTTTGTTGGCCAGCTTGCCATTCCCATCATTTATTCCTCACCACACTCACCTCTCCAGATCAGCTTCTCCCTAACTAATGAACCATTCTGCCTCTCGCTCTCTTCCACCTCCCCACCCTCTCACCATAGTGGTGCCAACCACCAAGGGCCAGGGCTCTTGTCTGGGTCACAGACATGCTTAGTTAAGTTCTGCCTGTCCCAGCCACAAGGCGTGTTATGGAGTTGCCACCTTTCCTCTCTCCTGTGCCAGGCCCAGTGACCTCAGGCAGTGCTTGGTGTGATGGCCTCTGGCACCAGGCAGATCCTGGTTCATTTGCCCCTCTCCCCATATAAAAAGTCTGAGGGGGGCCATCTGTGTCCTCTACTGATTCAGCAAATAGTGTGTTTGTCAATATATAAACTTATTTTATACAAAAGGTATACACTTCCTACAAAGTTTCTTGATCAAATATATTTTAAATAAGATTTAAAAGGTAATCTGAAACATCCAAAATGTTTTCTGACTCTGAGATTTTGAATTTTATTTTCTGCATCAATCCTGAAAAGATTATTATTTTTACTAATAAGTGCTGTTGAATAAATTTTTTGAATTTATATGCTTCCTTCGGATTACTTTCTCCTCTCTCTTTTCTTGTCTCTCCCCCATGCCTACCACCTTTCATTCTTTCCTAAATATTTTTAATCCCATTGCTCCTCTCTGAAACCAGCATATGTTAAGTGTTTGTTTATTATCACTGGCATGAATGACAAGGACTAAGTGAATGCTCATGGTATAATTTTGTCTATGTTCACCCTGGCCTAGCTGCATTCACTCCAAATACCTTTCTAAGACCTGTGAGTTCAAAGATTTAAAGGTTCATGTTTAGCAACTAAATTCTCTTACTAATTCTCAACAGTTTAAAACACACTTTGATTTATCAAATAAAGTATTTAAAAATTCATATTGAAGTCAACTCTACAGAAGAAAAAATGGTTACCAAAACATCATTTGAAGCATCTTCAGATAGCCCTGTATCTTACTATTCATGGAATTTGAGTTTAAACAATGGTTTTCAACTCCTCTAAGACAGAAAAACATGCCTCATGTTCAGCATCATCACTGTCACAGGGGAACTTCTTAGCAAATTCCTGGTACAACTCCACCAGTGTCTCATGAGAAGACAGGAACTGTAACATCTGCAGTCAGTTGATCTTCCAGGGCATCCTAATGCACACTTGTGTCTGAGAGTCCTGATTCCAGGCATCTCCAACTGTCCTTGTCTCTACTTTGCAAATGTGACAAGTAAGGCACAACATACTATAATCCCAGTTGCCCTGACTGTGTGTCCTGCCTTTTCTTGGGTCACAAAACATCCATAACAGATGCAGAATGACAGCTGCTTCCCCAAATCATGTGCAGCAAAGTAACAGAATTATAACACTTTAGAAGTCAAAAAAATTTGTTCAGTATATTCTATGCTCCTATGTAATTCTAAGAATTATTTTACTCATAATTTATGATTCAGTGTTTATCATATCATTCATATTTTGATGAACTTGAATCTTCATAAATCAATCATTCATAATTTGGTTATTATTAATTATGCCATGTCTTCACAGTAGCCATCTAAGAAGTATCTGTTGTCTAAATGACAATTAACTTTATTAGCAGGACCATATTTTTCATAGATCAAGGCATTAAAAATATTACCAAGTCTTCACCACACCCTCTTTCTAATATGATGAAATTTTAATTAAAGCACCCTTGCTCTGTTTGTCATAATACTATATAAATGGACAGATCTGAAGTCACCAGGAAGCGGAGAAGAACAGTTTGTGTGAATCAGAAGGGTCTTCTGAAGTGTCTAGCTATAGGAAAGTCATGACTCATTCAATTTATCTCTGACCCACAGAGATTCCCCCATGACAAAGGAGATTATTAACTTTCTATAATAAGTAGTAATTGGAAAGATAACAATCAATTTTCTCAGTATGTAACATTGCTTCTTAAATTTTCCATTCGTCATCCTTTTATTATAAGTTTTACACAACCCTGGGAATATAGAGTAGGATACAGGACAAACTATGACTGATAATAAGTCATAAATATTATGTAATTTTACTATTTACTGAAAATAAAGGAAACTTACACAACAGCAGATGTATAGTATTCCTCATAATTATAGCAAGAATTAATTCTTGGCTGGATATTTGATATTGTAAGACATAGAGCATCCCTAATATTTTTCATAGTTGATTGATATTTCAATTTTATAATTATCGAGGTTAAGTATGTGTTTCCACATAAATATATGTACTACAACATGACAAAATTATTTTTAGCAATTCTCTCCTAATCCTGAGCTAAAAATTCCCTGAACAATTTTATGAAGTTCAAGTCATCAATTCAAGTAGAATTTTTATAAACAAATATTTTAACACACTATAGTCTAAAATATTTTTTAAAAAATAAGCTTTATAATTAAAATCTTGCAAAGAAAGTTTTAAAAACATCACACACCAAAATTAAGCATATAAATTTTTATCTATCCATAGTCTATACATACAATGAACTTCCATATGGAAAGTAACTCAGAAGCTATGAAACATAACATTAGATTTTCCCTTAAAATATCAAATATATTTTTATGTATTTATGCAGCATAAAATGAAAAATCCATGACAAAATTACAACTAGATGATAACTACCTTTATAAAATATTATGTAACTTGTGCATATTACCAGAATTCAGTGTTTTAGAAAATAATAAATATAAAATATGCCAGTTTGGTATTTACATGTTGAGGAATAATAATAGGAAAATACTTAATTTGCTTTCTATAAGAAAAGAAATCATATTTCTATAAGAGCAGTAAACTCTGCGTGTACATTGAAAAAAAAATGTAGTTCATAACACAGAACCTCTCTGAGCTGAAGTGCACAGGCAGTGTTTCCTGGTAGTATGGGCTAAAATGGCATGTGTAGTACAAAGAGTGAGTTGTATTCAGAACCAAGACTAGAGCTATGTCTCACTCTGCAGCGTGAGCAAGCCCTCCAAGAAACACCTTGGACTCATTACAAGTTTAATTTTGAATTAATAGTTCTTCATTGCATGTGGAGAATATTTTTGCTATTGAAAAATCTCAGGACACCATATTTAGTTATGCCACCCTATAAAGGAACCTGCTTACAGCTCAAGAAGCTATTCACCAACCTCATGGTCCATCATGACATCTACAAAGACACCCCTTCTCTTTAACAAATAAACCACCCACAAATTCATCTTGACATCTTTATAAATGTATCTTGACATACAATCATTATACACCACCCCCTTTGGTTAATAAAAAACCATATTTTAAATGATAGTCTGATATGTCTAGGAGTGTCTAGAACAATTATTTACTTTCAAGAAGATGGACAACATAGCATCAGAACTTGTGGTGATATATTGTGTGCCCCAAAATAGCTTACCTGGAGAAAGTGGACAGAGCCAGTCACTAAATTAGACATAGAGGTCAGGCAATGGTAGCACACACCTTTCCTCCTATTGGGAGGCAGAGATCTGTGTGTTCAAGGCCATACTGGGCTACATGAGAGAAACAGAACCAGACAGTGGTGAAACAGGCCTTTAATCCCAGGAAGTAATATGGCAGGACACAAAAGGTATATAAGGTGTAAGAAAACAGGAACTCAATCTCTTGAGGCTGAGGATTTCATAGAGGTAAGCTAGTGGCTGGCTGTTTTGCTTCTCTGATCTTTCGGCTTTCACCCCAATATCTGGCTCTGGGTTTTTTATCATAAGACTTTTTAAGATTGATGTAACAAGAACTTAAGAGCAAAAACTGCAGGTATTCTGTAGGCAGGCATCTTTTTTCAAATTCCAACTCTGCTAAGTGTCACTTTTCTTTTGTGTGACTTTTCCTGCAGAAGACACAAACAAATGTCTATTCACTATGGCAGACCAAAGTGAGGATCCAGCCAAACTCCAACTTTGTGAGCTAATGAGAAGCATAGATGACACATAGGCAGTTGTCACACAATTCATGAAAGCTGTATCCTAGGAACTCACTGCATCACTTGCAGTGGTCTTGACAGGTTGGAGAGGATCTTCTCTCCCTAGCAACTCTTCCTGTTTATGCAGCCTTGGGGAATAGGGCCGGTCAAGCTTGTACATTTCAGCTTTATGCAATTCTAGAATCTCACGAACCTCACCTCCCTTCTGAAGGAAATGTTTTAATTTAGAGGAAATTTATCCACAAAATGAATCTTTGGGCACTTGACTTTGCCATCTGTTTTATAAATTCTTGAGTAATAATAGTACTTTCCTAGTACAGGCAGAAGTATCACAACACATTACCATACATAGAAAGTCTATATGTAGGTAATGCCTATTATAGTTGAGAACAGAAAACTTGAAAGGGACCCAGGCAAGATTCTGTGTATTTCCGTAACAATAAGCTCTGAAACAATATTAAATATGAATTGACCAAAAAGACTTGACTTTAAGTAACTTGAGATTGGTGCTTCATAAATAGTATTTCCCTCTAATCGCCACTGAGGATTCAATTCAAACTTACAAGTCTAGGTCAACCAGGTGACATTTGTTTGTAAAAATATTTTGCAAATGGTAAAACCTTGGCAGAAGTAAAATGAACAAAATAACAAGTGCCCCAGGTCATTGCCTGGGCTGAGTGCTTTTGGGGTCAGTTAGCATTTAGGCATCTATACTGGCTTGCCCCATTTAGGCATCTATACTGGCTTGCCCTTAGGGTCCTGATAGGATAGATCTTCAGCTACAGCCACTAAGAGCACCCCCTGTGCCTATTTGCTAAGTTTCCTTACAAAAGGTGGGCCTTGCCCACCTCCCATCTCTTTCTCTTTCTATTCCTTCGCTCTTGTCCTGAAAGACCAGTCTCTGCCCCCTTCTCTGCCCTTTCTTTCCTCTCCCTTCAATAAACCTCCCATGTGGGCCCTGTTGTATGACATGACTCCTTCCCACTATTTTTAAAAAATACAATAGGGTCTTTTCTCTGATCTCTTCCCCTAGTGTTCCTCAATTCCCTCTAAAGTATGCCTTAAATAGTCTGTGAATGTGACATTCTTCATTTCTCATGCATGGCATCCTCAGATAAAATTTCTTCTGATTAAGAAACTGGTAGGTAAGTAGTTTCCCTGATATTTGCTCTTGTATAGCTATTCTTATGGTGTAGTCATAGAGAATTGTATGCTTAATATCTATACTATGCCAGACATCAATACATCTCAATACCTGGAAAGTGAATGCTTATGTACTTTATCTTAGAGAATAAGAACTAACTAGACAAGACAAAATGCTGACTATGAGAGATTTGTATAGCATTTGTTAAATATATGATAAAAGGGCAATGTAGAAAAGGCAGATCTCCATATCCTCATCAGAGACATTCTTTAAAAACCAAAGAAATAAAAGAAAAGAAAAAAAGGAACAGAAAGACCCAGTGGCTTTGTTCCAAGGTGCTAGAATAGATGCTTTTGAAGTTAATCCACAGTAAATGGTTGAAAAGGAAAGACTGGTATATTTGCTGTACCTTTCTATAAATATTGAAAATTTCAGCTGCTTCAATATACATATTTCTAACTTTGTGTAAATGTGCAATGAGGAGATGTTTTCCTCCATTGCATCCCAACATGATTATAAATATAAATTACCGTCTTTACAAACAGTAATCATTTGATTACTAAATTAATTTCAGACTGAAAATAACCCACTGTCCCCACCCTCATTATAACAGTTGTTGAAGATTTGCAGCTCTGCCAGACCCACCACAGTTCACAAATGTAGCAGCAACTGCCAAAGAATCGAGTGAAGCTCCAGGTATGCTCTGTTAGTTTCTTGGAAGTTTAATGCCAAAGTTGTTCATTTGGATTTTGTCCCTATTCAGAAGAAACAGCTAAGCGTGTTTATTTAAAATACTATTTTGGGTTCAAATAAAACCATTTATCTCAGAAAGGACATGATTTAAAAGGATAACAGTGTGAGTTGATGTACCTGGTGGGAAATAATCTAAAACAGAACCAGTCAGTTGCAGCATGGTAATGTGTGAGCAATAGGAAAGCAAACCTGGGGTTAAGGGAGAAGGGCATGTTGGTTGGAATTAGCAATAACACAGCAGAGGCTGCAGAGATGGAAATCAGAAAGCTGAAGGAGGGGAGAGCCCCCATAGCTGGGCTCACAGTTTCTATTCCCTTCGAATGGTGCCATGATCTAGCAGCACTTCCAATCTTTGGTCTCACCATGGCATCTCATCAGCAGAGTATCCTGTGTCTTTTGACTATGTATGCTGAAAAGTGTAGGGCCCTGGACCCCCCAAATTTGGGTAGCTGATGCCTTGCTTGTAGACCTTGACCAGATGTCCTCCCTATGCTGATTCCCTACCTGTAGGTTCTTTGTTTGTATATCCTGCACTTGGTGTAAACAGCTTAGATGCAAGAATGTAGAACATTCAGTATTGAACTTCTGCCCTCCGGAATTCTTCCATTGTGCTGTAAGCCTGTATTTAAAGCCTCCTCCTGTTTCTTTTCTTTTCTTTTTTTAAAATTATATTTGTGTTTTAATTTTACATATCAGCCATGGATCCCCCTGTCCTCCCCCCTCCCACCCCCAACCCCCGCCTTTCCCCCAGCCCTGACCCCTCCGTTCCCATCTCCTCCAGGGCAAAGACTCCTTTGGAGATTTAGCTCAACCTGGTAGATTCATTATAAGTAGGTCCAGCCCCCTCCTCCCAGGCTCAGCAAAGTGTGCCTGCATAAGCCCCAGGTTCCAAACAGCCAGTTCATGCACTAAGGACAGGTCCAGGTCCCACTGCCTGGATGCCTCACAAACAGTTCAAGCTATTCAGTTGGCTTACTTATCCAGAGTGCCTGATCCAGTTGGGGGCTCCACAGCTTTTGGTTCATAATTCATGTGTTTCCATTAGTTTGGCTATTTGTCCCTGTGCTTTTTCCAATATCGGTTTCAACAATTCACACTCTTACAATCCCTCCTCTTTCTCGACAATTGGACTCCTGAAACTCCACCTGGGGCCTGGCCAGGGATCATGAGGTTTG
This sequence comes from Onychomys torridus, assembly GCF_903995425.1. Classification (NCBI taxonomy): domain Eukaryota; kingdom Metazoa; phylum Chordata; class Mammalia; order Rodentia; family Cricetidae; genus Onychomys; species Onychomys torridus. The sequence goes on along the minus strand of NC_050449.1, from coordinate 12,606,272 downwards.
CAGACAAATGGATGGATCTAGAAAAAATCATCCTGAGTGAGGTAACCCAGACTCAGAAAGACAAACATGGTATGTACACACTCATAGGAGGATACTAGACGTAAAACAAAGATGACCAGACTGCTAATCACAACTCCAGGGAGGCTACCTAGAAAACAAGACCCTAAGAAAGACACAGGAATCGCCCAGTGACAGAAAAATGGATGAGATCTACATGAACAACCTGGACAAGAGTAGGGGTAATTGATATGAATTCATAATATGCCCCCATGTTTGGGCATGCCTGGAGGACCTAGACACTTCCGCCTAGTTATTCCCGGTTTAAAATAGCCATTTTCGGGTCAAAACATCTTGTGCTACTAGGACCCTGTGGCTTTGCATGGTTGTGTAAAGTGTGCAGCCACGTGATCTACGCGCATGCGTGAGTAGCCACATGAGTTCCTGTATGCATGTGCAGCCCACCCTTTATAAGCAAATGCCATTTTGCATTGGCCTCTCTCCTTTCCCTCTTGACCACATGTGTTTCCCACAGGCCTATTCACGTCCGTCTCTTTCTCTCCTATCTTAATAAAAACTCTTATGTGGATTTGTCATGTTTCAGGATGTTTCCTTGCAGGGGTAAGAGCACCACCAAATAACTAACAGTAATGAAGGGCAAGGTTCAAAGGAAAGGGGAACAGGAGATCCCAGTTGGATCAAGAACAGAAAGGGAGAACAAGGAATAACAGACCATGATAAATGAAGACCACATGAGAACAGGAAGAAGCAAAGTGCTAGAGAGGCCCCCAGAAATCCACAATGATACATCCGCTGTAGACTACTGGCAATGGTCGAGAGAAAGCCTGGACTGACCTACTCTGGTGATCAGATGACCAAACACCCTAACTGTCATGCTAGAACTCTCATCCAGTAACTGATGGAAGTGCATGCAGAGATCCTCCTGTTTCTTGTCTCCGTTTTTTAATCCACAGCCCTTGCTGGGACATGGTGAACAGGTGGTGGTAGCATGGGTACTACCACAACAGAAAAGGATGATAGTAGCATTATATCTGATATTTCCACATCAGCTTATTCGCTGGCTTGATCTTTTAAGCACATGTGATTGTTTCCAGTTTCCAGAAGATTACACTGACACTGGCTGAGGTTTACCAACTTAGGGTTTCACAGCTTCTGTTTCAGCACCAGGACTAGAACCTGAAATTCATTGTCCACCATCTCCTCCTCAGCATCTCCCAAGTCCCTCTCAATTAGTCCAGTCTCTGTTGTTATACATCTCAAAAGCTCAAATGATTTCTGAGCCTCATGACCTCAAAGCCCTCCTCAATGCCCCATTTTTTTCCTAATCTGAATCCTGCTTACCTCTCCCTACAGTGTGTATACATCTTTTAAGAAACTTCCTGAGCCATTTGAAGGCCCTCTCAATATCTGGAGCATGCTCATCTCCCTCAAAGCATTCTTACATAGATTTGCTTGATGGTGCTCATCTGATTAACGAAGCAGTCTTCAGTCATTCCAGACATGAGGTTTCTAACTCACTGCACATTTGTCTTATGCTTCATATTGACTGCCCTCCTCAAGAGCAAGGAAAGACACCTTCACATTGTTTTAGTTCCAGAATCTTTGCTGAGACTGCTAAATCCTATATTGCTGAGAGTAGCTAATGTCAACAAAGGTGCTTCTACACACCAAAAAGACACCATCTCTCTATGCTTGTGAGACAGCAAGACTCACACATACAGCCACAAAGAGTCCCTGTCTCAACAAGGCAGGAGGAAAAGACCAAATCAGAGTCCGCTAACTTCTATGTATATACATGCACATGCACACATACATACATACATGCAAACACACATAAACACACACACACACACACAGAGAGAGAGAGAGAGAGAGAGAGAGAGAGAGAGAGAGAGAGAGAGAGAGAAATAGTTTTTAAATGTAAGTCAGTTGTTCCTTTAAGCTAACAAAGAAAAGACCAGGGAACATCTTGTCACTCCTCATTAACTCTGAGTTGAATGGTCAGTAGTGTGATCCTATACCCAATCCACCAACGAGTTGTTAGTTGTTAAAAAAGACTTAAATCTTCTTAATTAATTATTGTGTTCTGAATTATTCATTAACTAATTCTTAAGAAATTAAATCTTAATCAATTGCTCTTAATTAACGAATCACAAGCTCAGCCCACCAGATAAAGAGGAGTTCCTCCAAAGCTGATGCTTTAGTTTCCTTCCTTTAGGATTAGAGAGCAAGAGACAACTGTGTCAAAATACAGGGCTCTTTGACTTTCCCAGCAACCTCAATTTGAGGCTTTTCTTCTTTCATTTGGAACTGGAGCCCTCTACACACTCCCAGAGATATATATGGTTCTGAACCCTGCATTGATCTGTGACCTGAAACAGATGGCCTTCAGTCCCATGGACTGTGACTCGTAGTGTCTGAGGCACTATCTGTGTCCCATCACACTTGTTCTCCATAAAAGTGGTGAACAGAAACCTTACTGAGCTTGTTGGATCTGTAGGAGAAACAAGACAAAAATATCTATTTCAGCCAGGTGGTGGTGGAGTACACCTTTAATCCCAGCACTCAGAAGGCAGAGGCAAGAAATCTCTGAGTTCGAAGCCAGCTTGTTCTACTGTGGGAGCCCGTTTTCAGGTTCCTTGCTGGCTTTACCCAGCAGGTCCACATAGAGGATGATTAGGACCATGGACCTGAGTGCAGGTATCTGAAATGGTCTGCACTTAGCTGTGCTGGGGGAGGAGGTCTTTTGCTCCACCCCTTGGCATCTGTATAAATACCCTGGGCAGAGACAGTCAGAGCCCCTTGGAAAAGGTTCCAGGCCTTCTTGAGGCTATCCTGTATTTTCTATCTCTTTATCTGCAATATAAATCCTTCTATCTAATGTTCCCTGCTGCTCACACACTCAAGAAAATTCTGGGGAGCTGTCGGGTTGGTGAGTAAACGCCCCATAGTCTACACAGTAAGTTTTGGGATAACCAGGGCTACACAGAGAAGCCATGTGTGAAAAAAAAAACAAAGTCAATACAAAAACATCTACTTTTAGTCCATTAGAGCTGGAGATCAGTTGTTACCTCACTATTATCTTACTTTTTTTTTTTTTGTGGACAAGCTAATTAGTATTCAGTGAATATCCTCAGTTTTACTAGTTGTTTTAGATGCTCAAAACAAATATTAAAATTCAATAGTTGTAAAGTTATGGGCAAGGTATTGTCTTACTTATTAGTTCTTATCTATGCAAAAAAGAGATAGGGTTATATTTCTTCTAAGTTTTCATAATCATGAATTTAGAAGAGAAAAATAATCTATCAAGAATAGACTTTAACTCACATGGTTTAACTCCCCATTTAATGCCCTGTCTTGAAGATTGCCTGACATACATGGGAAGTGAGTTCAGGTGTTCAGGAGAGTCACTGACTGGAAACTCTCTCAACAATCCAATCAATTATAAAAACAGATCCTATAAAGTTTGAAAGACAGAGACTTAGAGAAGTTGCTGAATTATCTCAAATTACCTTAGTAATAGCAAAATTTCAGTAGAATTGGAATGAGTTTAAAATTTTATAGGTTTAATCCTGTATTTTTCTGAGACTCTTGTCAACCTGTGTGCAAAGGTCATTTTGTGATTATGAGTTCATAACAATCATCTATCAAAGTTGGGATAATGTAGTGTCTCTTCTTTCTTATGTGGTTATTAATTCCATAAAAGCTCTACTCATGATATCATCCTTCCAAGGACTCACACCCCAATACTATCATTTTACAAACTAGAAGTTCAAACTGTGGATTTGCAGCAAACAGAGACATTCAATCTATAGTGGAAGGGAAGGGAAGGAGAACAATAAACAACACTTAAGATCAAAAGGAATTGCTGGTATGGGCACACAGATTCCTAATTTGACACTTGAAAAAGCAGATAACAGAAGGAATGATACAGGGTCATAGAGTCAGGGGATAGATATATGGATGATACATATGTAGAGGACAAATGATAAATAGCTGGTAGACAAGTGGTAGATGATGGATAACAGACAATATATAAATAGATGTTAAATAGACAACATAGCTAGATGATGGATAGGTAGACAACAGTTGTATAGATCATATTTTATAGGCAGGTAGAAAATATAATATAGATTTATAGATGATAATGATAAAGAATTGAGGATATAAGATAGATAAATAGAATATTGATAGATGATATGTAATAGAGACATAAATGATACATATATAGAAGATAGATTTATTGACAGATTGATAAATTAACAGTTTCATTGATATAGAAAATTCCAAGGAAATGTTTATATTCTTAAAGTCTAAATTTTGTGATGCCAAGTTTTGAGTTCAGTTAACAGACATGTAAAGTGTCATTCCTATCCACAGCTTTCTTCTAATACATTTGTTTCTTCAAATATGCTTCAATATGAGAACAAGGTTGGATTGAGAAAATGATTAGAGTGCATTTCCTTTTTTCTATTTGCTACAATAGTTTGTATAAAATTAGAATTTAAAAATATTTAGATAAACCCATCTGCACAAGGAATTAAATTATTAGATTATTTTATCTGAGTCTTCTTGAGTGGGTTTTGGTAACTATGCCTCTCAAGGAATTTGTTCATTTATATAAACTTTTAAAGTATTTCCTAAAAAGCTATTAGTTCTCTTTTTAGAGTGAGGCCTTACTGTTCATCCCTAACATTGATTATTTCTGATTTTGTCCTTGATCATCTAGGTAAAATACACTTAATTAATGTGTCTTAGTAAGGGTTTCTCTTGCTACAACAAAACACCATAACTAAAAAGCAAGTTAGGGAGGAAAAGGCTTATTAAGCTTCCACTTCCTCACTGATGTTCAGGACAGAAAATCAGGACAGAAACTCAAGCAAGGCTGAAGCCTGGAGGTAGGAGCTGATGTGGAGGTCATGTTAGAATGCTGCTTACTGACTTGCTTTCCATGGCTTGTTCAGTCTGCTTTTTTACAGAACCCAGGACCACCAGCCCAGGGATGGTACCACCCACAATAGGCTGGACTCTTCCCCATTGACCACTAATTGAGAAAATACCTTATAGCTGCATCTCATGGGGGTATTTCCTTAACTGAGGCTCCTTCCTCTCTGATGACTCTAGCTTTAATCAAATTGATACACAAAACTAGCCAGTACATAGTACCAGCATGGTTTTTGTTAAGAATGAAATCATTATCTTGTCTGTTTCTTTTTGTTTGTTTGTTTGTTTGTTTGTTATTTCATTTAAGTTTCAGTTATTCTTTTCCAAGTTTTTCTAGGTAATGCTTAGGTTATTGATTCAGAGTATTACTTTTATTTTGTAATTAAATTTATGGCTCTGCATCTATGATCTTTTTATAGTTTAGGGTTTGGATTCTATCTAATTATGAAAGTCTAGTGTTAAACTGGTTTACTTACAATTCACAATTTTGTCATTTTCCCTCAAATTGTTGTCAAAAGGAAATTAAGATACTAGCCAAGCACACACCTTTAATCCCAGCACTTGGGAGGCAGAGTCAGGCAGAACTCTGTGAGTTCGAGGCCAGCCTGGTCTACAAAGTGAATTCCAGGAAAGGCACAAAGCCACACAGAGAAACCCTGTCTCGAAAAACAAAACAAAACAAAATGATACTAGCCAAGAAGCTCCTTTCCGAACGTAGTAAGGAGAGCTAATGGGAAAGGGCTTGATAACTTTTTAAGAAGTGTGGTGTGGAGCATTAAATATAAGGTTATTTCTGACCCCATTGGTCTTCAAACCTAGATAATAATCCAAGAAATAGTCCTCCACTAGTGTGAGCAGTCCTGTCTGCCTCCTCTTTTCCCCTGGCATTCCCTGCACTGCATTCTTCTGCTAGCCCTTCACCCTTCTAAATGGATTTTAGAGTTTAACATAATTGAGAATAGTCACAAATTTAAACATAAACACACACACTGGCCTTAGCTCCCATGTCCTTTATAGCAAAGGCCATTCGATTCTGTTTGAACAAAGTTCCAAACAAAGGAAGCTTTGAGTATGAGCCAAAGGCCTTGGTTGATGTTGAGTATCACTCAACCACCCACTCATTCAGTCAGTCATGTCTGCCAAAACATGAATGTGCTAATGAAGGTGGGAAATAGATGTCTGTCAAAATATTCAGTCAAGTTTAGGGAGGCCTACCAATAGTCAAAAGATAAGTATTCCATAAAACCTAAGCACAGTTTGGACAGAAGTTGACAGGGAAAACTTGACTTTCTATATATTTTTAAACTGTTAAACAACCTACATGACTTTTTTTTTTCTTTAAAAACAACAAAACAAATCAATATCTCCACTCCAAATAAATCATGGTCAAACTAAAAGCTCAAGATGACATTAGTCTCATTTATCATAAGTCCTGATGTTGTATGGGTGGTAAGCAGCAGCTGGTTATGGTGACGGGATAGATCCAATTTGTTACCATTTTTCCATCTCTTGGGCATCCTTAAAGAAAATCATGTATAAAGTCACACCTTCTTCATGGTAGTCCAGGAGAGCAACCAGGCCATCTGGATTCATGTTTTCACCAATGAAAAATTGGTAGTTATTGAAAATTAACAAGGATGTGCTTAATTTGCTCTGGAGCCCCAGTCATAGAAGTCTTTACTCTTTCTGGTTTCTACTCTTCAAGTTTGCCTTTGAGTGATTTCATGTAATCTTAGATGTACTTTTTGTAGGCCTCTTTTGTGAAGCTGGTTTCTTGTAAGTCTTGTAAGTGATGGTTCATGACAGTATCAACACCAGTGACTAGTGTGCTTTTGGTAGCTTCACCATCTGGGCCTTCAGCGAAAGCATTTCCACCAATGAGCAGTCACTAAGGTTAACCCTCTGGCAGTGTTGCCAGAGCTGCTCTGGGGGAGGGAGTGGGGTTGGGGCGGAAAAGGTAGATTCCCACTCTCTCTAACCTCATATAGAGGGCACATTCCTCTATGTCACGCCTACTGGCTTCTGTATGTTTGTAATTGAGTCATGGGAATGTTCTTATTTTTTAATACAAAAAGGAAATAAATAATAATAAAATAACTACACCAAAGAATAAAATTACTACATCCTTTATAAAACACTTCATTGCCTGGAAAACCTGATATTTTCCCACATCTCAAGGCTAAGATTAGAAAAGAATACCAATCATAAAGAGGCTTTATGAAATTTTAAGTACTCTGTGAGATAAGTTGCTAGGGTTTCTTACAGGCAGGCAAACTCTGATTATTGGATCTTTCTGAAAAGCATCTACGTGCATCCAGTTATGATAGATACATCAGGTCATCAAGGCTCCTGCCATTAAACATTCAAATCCTATAATTAACTTCCTGTGTTGATTTCATGCTCAGCCAGAAGCTGTGTGATAATGGAGTCTCCCCAGTAACTTGCACAGGAAGAGTTCTGAACAGTATGAGCTGGCACCATTATCTATTCCCTTGTGCAGTTGTGCAGTTCCAGTCCGCTATGAAATGTAAGCCGGCCATTGTGAGTGATCCATCAGCCCCTTGAGAACACAAATCTCACAAGCCACCATCCCAGAGGGGAACCACCTCTAATACAGTTACTAACAAGACTTTGCATACAAATTTGCGGGCAGGGGGAATCCTTACAAAGGAGCAAGTCGGAGATTGGAGGTGGTAGTCCCAGCTTTGAGTAAAGCCTACCTGAGGACAGGCCACTGCTCCCAGTGGTTGGCTCTGACACCCTCCCACAAACCTTAGCTGTCCTGGCACCTTTCCCCATCTTCAAGATTATAGGACGTTGAAATAAGTGCTGGTGTTTCCTAGCCAATGGTGCCTTTCCCTTTCTTCCTAAGAATGTTTACAGATTTTTTTAAAGTACGCTTGTTTTAATTTTTAAGATTATACTATAATTACCTCATTCCTCATTTAACTTTCCTCCCTTTAAACTCTCCAATAAACGTCTCCTTGGTCTCTTTCAAATTCATGGCTTCTTTTTTTATTAATTGCTGTCACATACTCAGAAAACTTCCAGATTTTTATTGGCCAGTTTATACTTACAACACCTGGAGAGGATTATATTTAGCTGATGCAATCTAAGCTATTACAAAGATGTTCCTATATTTGGAATCTTTAAAATACAGCTAAAATATTTTCATCCCAGCTTATTAAGTGAAATTTTATATTTTAGTTCCTAACCGAACAAATAAACTAATCAATAAGACACCTTTCATGGTTTCTTCTAACAAATCTGTATCTTATGAAAAATAGGTGAGTGAATAGTTTGCCTAATTATCACCTTCACACATATAAAATAACAAGTAGCATTTCTGAAACGTAATACAATGTTTATGGTACAAATTGTGTTACTTTTCTTGGTTTGTTTGATGAGTTTCATAAAGACATTTTAATTCAAATATGTAACATTGTCAATTCTACTTTCATATATACATGTATGTGTGTGTTCTGAGTATGAGAGAAATGTAATATTAATCATTCTGAGTTGATCTTACTTAATATTATGTTATGTACTTTGATCTATTTTACTAACAATGTATCTTCATTGTTTATGGCTGGCATATTTTTTTGTATACATAGAGCACATTTTCTTTATCCATTCATCTGTTGATTGCCATCTAGGCTGATTCAATACCCTGGCTACTGTGAATAAACAGGGATGATCTGAGTTTCTGTGGAATGTCACCTTCTTCAACACAAAAATGGTTTAGTAGTTCCAGAGAAACTTTATGATTTGGAATAAAAATTTTATTTTTCAGGTTAATTCTGAGCCCTCTTGTAAATCTGGGATACCTCACTAGTGTGGAATCTTACTTTAGTATAAATCTAACTGAATTGTAGGAAATAGGAAGATGTCTGAGATGGAAAGAATATGAAGTACAGAAGAAGAAAACATACAGTGATAATAGAGGAAAACAAAGACAGACACTTAAGACTGACTCATTCAGACCTTCTCAGTATTTCAAAGATAGCTGAGTGCTCTAGAAACAAGGGGGAACCAGGGTGAGATGTCTACAGCAATGTAGTGAAGGCATCAACAGTTACTTAAGGAAGATCAAGGTCTTCATGATAGGCAACTACTGGCTACTTCAGAGGCCAAGTTTGAAGATCAGCTTTACTCATACCTTTCTAGAATACTGAGGTAACAGTAATTGTTGTTACAGGAAATGGAACAGCATTATCTTTTAAAGTGTGTATCATGATCATGATTATCAAAGTAATGTTTTGTCCCATTGAAAGAAAAGGAAAGAAGGAAGAGAAAGAGAAAAGGAGGGAGGTGAGGAAGGAAAAAGTTAGGGAGGGAGGGAGGAAAGAGGGAGGGAGGAAGGGAAAGAAGGAAGGAGAAAGGCAGTAGGGAGGGAGGGAGGGAGGGAAAGAGGAGGGAGAGAACAAGAAAGGGAAAGAGGGAGGGAGGGAGAGAGGGAAGGAGGACGGGAGTTAGGGAGGGAGGAAGGGAAAACATTAGGAAGTACCTCAGGATGACTGTGTTAAAACTAAGCCAGGCCTGTATCTATGTTTCTATCTAAAGTGACCATAGTTGAACCAAAAGCCTCCAGTGGAGTAGTCTGTGATGCCGAGGCCAGAAGAAGACACACCAGGAGAACCAAATTCTCCATGTAAACGTTAAAGGTAGAGCAACAAGGGCACAGTTTGCCCCTCACTGTCTTTCATCCATTGTGTGCATACAGTTAAGGAAACCAGCATAAACTAGTGTTTTTACATTGTTTTGCTTTGTGTTATTTCTACTGAAACTACAAAAACTCAGAACTGGAGGGTATAGTTACTTTGCATCACAAGTAAATACATGTAGAATGTAAACAAAAAAAGTTGGTAGAATATAGATTCTCCCCATCCCCCTAAAGGAAAATGCTGTCTATTCTCCTAGGGAAGTAACTAGATGTGATGATTAGTCAGTACAAGGCATCACTGTGGACAGAAGAGTCAGTACCTCCTTGAATATGGGATTACTTCAAATTGAATAGTAGCAATGACCCTGACCCACACCTTCCTTCAGCCTTAGGTCTCAGCCTGACAGCCTTTAACATTTCTTCCTCTGTGTGGGGACCTGGCACTCTGCCAACATAAGGTGCTTCCTGTCTTACTTAGAAATGATTCCAGCAGATAGCAGTTTACACATGGCTGTTTGCTGTGATATCAAAGACAAGAAGCCTTGTCAATGCCTGAGGATCTTTCAGACTCCTGCTGAAAACCTTTATCAACTAAATCTTACTTGAGTAGAATTCTTTCCTAAACAAATCAGAAATATTTGAACCTATAGAATGTGGGCTGAAATTAAGCGACAGGAATGAAGAACAAAAAGCAAACAGAAAATTGTGATAAATCAAAGTGGTGAATTTTCAGGGGAAAAAAAACTGTGGAGAAAGAACAACAATTTCATTAATAAAAAGGAAATCTATAAAGAAACACAAGTACAAAAAAGAAGCTCTTAATCCAGGATCAGGCCTTTAGTCCCAGCAAAGTAGGGCAGATCTGAGTTTGAGGCCAGCATGGTCTACTACAGAATTCCAGGACAAATGAACCCAGGCTCTAAAAGAAGAAAGAGGAGGAGGAGGAGGAGGAGGAGGGACAGGGGAGGAGAAGGAGAAGAGAAAGAGGAAGAAGGAGGAGGAGGAGAAAACAAACTTTAAATTGAAAATAAAGAAAACAGACTAAACATAAATAGTTTGCTAGGTGAACATGCAGAAATCTGAAATGGAAGTCGGTGGGAAAAGAAACTTAAGCCCCATCTAAAGAATTTCACGCTGGGCGGGGGTGGCACACACCTTTAATCACAGCACTCCGGAGGCAGAGGCAGGCGAATCTTTGTGAGTTCGAGGCCAGCCTGGTCTACAGAGCGAGATCCAGGAAAGGCGCAAAGCTACACAGAGAAACCCTGTCTCGAAAAACCAAAAAGAAAAAAAAAAAAGAATTTCATTTGCAACTGAAATAAGAATTTAAGTAATTTCTAGAATATTCTGCTGTGTATATTGCTCTGTATAAATAAAATGCTAATTGGCCAGTAGCCAGACAGGAAGTATAGGTGGGACAAGCAGACAAGAGAATTCTGGGAAGAGGAAGGCTGAGTTAGGAGACGTTGCCATCGGCTGCCATAAGTACCAACATGTAAGATACTGGTAAGCCACAAGCCATGTGGCAAGGTATAGATTTATAGAAATGGGTTAATTTAAGATAGAAGAACTTGCCGGGCAGTGGTGGCACACGCCTTTAATCCCAGCACTTGGGAGGCAGAGCCAGGCAGATCTCTGTGAGTTTGAGGCCAGCCTGGGCTACCAAGTGAGTTCCAGGAAAGGCACAAAGCTACACAGATAAACCCTGTCTCGAAAAAAACAAAAAAACAAAAACAACAAAAAAAAAAGATAAAAGAACTAGATAACAAGAAGCCTGCCACAGTTGTACAGCTTGTGTCTGTGTGAGTTTACTTAGTTGGGTGTGAGTAGCTGTGGGACTGGCGGGTGAGAGAGATTTGTCCTGACCATGGGCCAGGCAGGACTGGAGAAAACTTCAGTTACAATATATCTAGTACTGAGACCTACTTTCCCAGACTGTTTATCTGATATGACTAATGAAATACAGCAAGCCACATCACTGTGAAATTTCAGAATATGGATATAAAGCTAACAAACTTTTGAAACAACCCCTTAGAAACCTACACAGTGTACTATCAATTACAATGACACAGAGCCTCTCAACTCAAGGATTGAAATCAGAAACACACCAAAACATTATCGTCATAATGAGCAATGATGACAGAGTAGTTCAAAATCAAATGTAATGAATCTGGCAAGATTCTGCCGCCACTCCCCCATGCTGTGTCACATGACTTCATTGCATCCTTGGTTCTGAGTCCAGACAGGTTCACTTTTCACTGGTCACACCAAACAACACCTCGGAACACTGTCATAAACACCATGAATCAGGTTTGCAGCTACTGCACTGATTGAATTGAATGCTTTTGCTGTGCATACAATTTCTCCTATTAGAGAAACAATGGTTTAATTATGGAAAATAATGACCTTTAATCCTTTCCTACTATCATTTCTCCACATGTAAATATCAAATTAGCAAATGTTTTAATTGAATTGTGTTGTGATGCTTGATTTTGGAATTTTCTGTTTAAATTGGTGACTTTCATTTCATTAAAAATTATTAGGTTAAAACAAGTTTAAAAAACTATTTAAATGTCTGTGCTTAAGAGAATGGTCAGTCAGATGACAATACCAACAAGATCAGAGACCAGACATAGACCATTTTAACATATGTGTCTCTTCAAGATTCTTTGACATGAAGATGATAAGATATATTTTATTAGTTAGTAAAAGAGCATAGCAAACTAGAAAATGGTGAAGAGTAAGAGAGATGACTATTATCCTTTCAAAGTAAAAATAAAGGAAAAACTCCATCTTATATTATAATGATATAAAAGGTGTAAATGTATATAACTCCATCTTACATTATAATGATATAAGATATATATATATTTATATAAATGGAACACTAAAATAATATAGCAAACTAGAAGATAATGAGACATTGTAGAGGGGGACAGAGAAAGGGAGAATTATTTTCCATTCAAAGTAGGAATAAAAGAAAAAAATTCTTGCATTATGATGACATATGTTCACTTATTGACAAGTTTTCTATCTATGAGAAAAATTAGACTAATAAAAGGTTAAAGTCAGGCAATTATTGTTAACTTCAATAAAGATGTGTGAGTAAGAAGGCAAATGAATCAGGATAACTATTCAGCTCAGTTCAGTAAATATTACTCATTTATAACAAATTAAATAAGTATTGAGAATGTAAAGCTTGTAATCTAAATATGTTGGTGGATTTTTGGAGAAGAAAATGTTTGGACTTAAGAAAATATACAAAGGTTAAACATGGCTGTGATACTGACCTCTAGTGAGAGGTCAAGTACATCCCCTAAATCCTTCCCAGAAATGTTAAGAAGAGTAACTAGGTAAGTCTCACAGAGGTAGCTGTGAGGGAAAACTGCCTGGACAGTCCAAAAGGGGTTGGGTAAGAAAGTGAGAAAAATGAATCTGTTTTTATTCTTTTTAGTGTTATTTGAATTTTAAAGAACTTTGCAGATTTACGTTTTGTTTTCTTTATTGTACATGAATATGTACAAATAGAGGGTTTATTTTTATATTTCCACACACATTTATTACACAGTCCCATCATATTTTCCCACATTTCCCTTCTGGTTTCCTTCATCCTTGCTAATATTTCCCCTTCTGTTTCCACATCCTTTTGTTTTTAATCTGGATTCTTCATATGAGAGAAAACAAGTACTTTTCTCTCTATGTCTGTTTTATTTGGTCAGTATGAGGATCTCCTTTCTATATATTTTTCCCCACAGGGTCTGATTTTATTCTTCAGGACTGAATTAAGCTCTGCGATGCATATATATCACAGTTTCTGCCTCCACTCATTGTCTGCAGGTACCTCAATTGACTCCATATCTAAGAGTCCTGTGATGAGAATGCTCTGTAGATGGAGTTTTTCTGTGTCCCACCTGATCCTAGGTCGGGACAAATCTCTCATTCACAATCCCACAGACTTTTATAAAATAATCACACAGAGGCTTAATGTTCTTTTTAAACTATGGCCATGGCAGGCTTCTTGCTATCTAGTTCTTATATCTTAAATTAACCCATTTCTATAATCTATACTTTGACACATGGCTTGTGGCTTAAAAGTACTTTTATATCTTGCTTCTCATGGTGGCAGCTGATAACATCTCCTGACTCAGCCTTCCTCTTCTCAGAATTCTCCTTGTCTGCTTATCCTACCTATACCACCTGCCTGGCTACTGGCCAATTAGTGTTTTATTAAACCAGTGTATAAAAGCATTATCTCATAGTATCTCACCTTTTCTGTTTAATAATAAAGGAAGGTTTTAACTCTAACATAGTAAAATTACATATAATAAAACAGTTATCAAGCAAGAATTACAGAAATAACATGTAGTTTATTTGTATTTTATAAAATTGAAGAAATTATTCTATCATTTTTTCTATATTTGTGAGTCTCAAGTTTCATATCTAATTTGTCTTTTATCATAACCAAGGAAAATTATAATTATAACTATTTAGTCTTCAGCTATATCAATGACCTCAGAAGGATGTATTATTACCTAAGTAAACAGGAAGAGAATTATAAGCAACTTTCGAAAATTTAGAAAGACAGAGAAAGCAACCTGCCTGGACAGTCATCCAAAACTACAGTGCTCCTATGCAATGATTATACCTAAGCACATTTTTAATGCTTGTGGTTAATCTTCATCTGTGCATAGATGTTAATATATACTTTTTCAAAAAGTATTAAGAACATTTCATTTTTATATTGTAGACTTAATGAGTATATTCCATGCATAAAAATTTCTTCCATATTTGTTGTGTTTTATATTATTTAATTTTATAGATATATTTCATTTAATCATAATGACTTGAAAATGGGGTTTATTCTATTTACTCATTCTAATTACAACATTGCTATAGAGAATCTAGTATATGTGCATTAGAAAATATTATGGCCATATTGCTAAAATTAGATTTCTGCATTTCCCCAAAAATTCTGATGTTTGCTAGCTTATTAGCTGAAAGAGTGGAAATCAGTGTTTCTCATTTCTCTTTCGTTATCCTTCCCTCAGAAACTTTTTCAGATATTTCTTACTTAAGCCATGATACAGTTTTGATAACACATTTCCTGTGTTCATTTGTTTCTTTGTTGTTGTTGCTGCTGCTCTTTTATAACATAATTTTTAATTGATTCTTTTGGAATTTTGCATCATGCACCCCAATTCCACTCATCTCCCAGTCCTTTGATGTCTGCCCTCCACCCCCATAACTTCTCCCCCAAAAGAAAGGGGGGAAAGTAAAATTTTAAAAAAGAAGAAGAAAACAAAAGCAAAACAAAACAAAATACCCACCTTGGTCCTCTTGCTTGCCGCTCCATCACGTATTCATTCGGTCATCATAGTGGTACTGGGAGCAGCAGACAGACTCATAGTATATCCTCTTGTACAGACAGCTTTACTTGCAAAGGTGTATTGCAATGAGTAGCTGATCTGGTTCCAGGCTTGTGGCTTCTGCTACACCATCAATATTGGACCCTCATTAAAACTCCTCTTAGATATCCAGATGTTGCCCTGAGTCATAGAGGTGCTTCAACTATGGTTGCACAGGACTGGTCCCTTCACATGCTCCAGCAGGTCATTGATGGGGTAGATGTTGGGAAGGACCAGCTCAAAGCACTGGATGTGGGTCTGGGTAGGAGGTCAGTTGGTCAGCCCAGGCCTCTGTCAGAACTCTGGTCAGGGCCACCTCTCCAAGGCTAATACCACTGTGGTGGCTGGAGCCAGCTCTCTCATGAAGGGTGGGATCAGCTCTCCCAGGGCCAGTGAGGGGTCAGGCTTGCATAGCAAGGCCCTAGAACATCAACATGGCTTTAGGAAGCAGTCCAGACTATAGACATCTGCATGGCCTTTGGTGGTAATTGGTCCACAGACATCAACACAGACTATATCTGCTGTAGGACCACAGATCCAGACATGGCCCTTGGCTGCAGCTCAGGCTAGGACATCGATAGAGGTGATAGTTCAGGCTCCTCAGATAAGTGTGGTCCCCTATGACTCTAGGACATCCACATTGTAGGGCCCTGGACCCTGTTTTTTGGGTAGCTTTGCTGACCTTGACCAGATGTCCTCACTATACTGATTCCTTGTGGGTTTCCTTCCTTCTGAACACTAACCAGAGGTTCTTTGTATATTCTGCTTTTGGAGTAAACAGCTAGAATGCAAGAATGTAAAACATCTGTAGCCAACTTGTGCCCTCTGGGGGTTTTTCCATTGTGCTGTAAGCCTGTATTTAAGGTTTCCTTCCTCTTTCAATAAACAGCATTCAGCATTCTGCTGGGGCGAATGACCTGCTGTTCTTGTCTCTGTTCTTGATCCACAGTCCCTCACTCTGACATGGTGAACCGGTGTGGGTAAGCGCATTACCGCTACACCACATGGCCTTTGGTGATAACATGGGCCACAGAAATCAGTGCAGACCCTGGCTGCATTAAGTCCCAGACATCATATGGCCTCAAGCACCAGCACAGGCCACTCCCTGCAGTCTGTTCCTCACCACCACCACTGCATCTCCAGTTCTGCCTCTCCACAGCACCTGAATGGCTCTGCTTCTCTATCTCTCCCACTTTTCCACAACAAATTTGCTCGTGGTAGCTGTGCTTGTGAGCCTCATTCATTTATATCTATGTACATCTGAGCTTTACACAATAAAATAATAATTTTCCTCCAGCCCTCCAATCAGTCACCCGTTTGCAAGAGCTGTTACCCTGCTGAGAATAGATTGCAAGCATTCTTTGATTTGTGTGTTATTGAATTTTCTCAAGCTGCACCAGAGGCAAGCAGAGACTAGGCTCCCCATCTCCCACCACACATGGTATTTGGAAGTAGTTACATAGTTTTTCCATGTGACCTTAACCTTTTAGTAGTTTGTTTGCAAATAGCCCTTAGTACCAAACACTAGGAATGGAAATATTTACTTGTTTCAGGTATTTTTCCCACTATTACAATGGAAATGGCTCATTTTAAACTTTCAAGCAATTTACATTTAGAAAGTTTCTTTCTGAGTGTCACCACAGTCCTCAGTATAATTTAGACTTTTAAGTCAATTTGGTATTGATTCAACCAGAACGGTCAATTATTTCCTGCAGAACTTCTTTACTTCTCAGATTATTGACCTGGTCAAGTCAATTTGTAATTAGACAACTTTTAAAGTACTTTCTCTCCATGGTGATAATGTAGCCTTCAAACTCTTATGTGTGCATCCAAACTCGGTGACTCTGCAGTTCTGGTACTTTATTTAAATGTAAATTATTATTATTTTTATTGAAGTGCTTCTTGTGTTTGCTAAAGTAGCTAAAATAATTACTAAGCTGGAGCTGCATCATCTCTGTATTAGGTAACGATGTTGCAAAAAATGTCATTTCTGAAGTTGATACAATTAAATATCAGCAATTTCACATAATTCAGTCTTATGGTTTAATTTCCTCTTCCTACTCTAGAATAGGGATGAGTACTTATAAAGAGAAGGATAGCTCAAGCTCTGCCACAAAGATTTTAAATGATCTGTAAAAACTTGGACTCTATACAGGAAGTTGTAGCTAGAGTTTTCCTGCCTGGTCCAGTCAGGACAAATCTCTCTTACCCGCTAGTCCCATAGTCGCTCAGACCCGACCAAGAAAGCAAACAGAGACTTACATTGTTTAGAAACTGTATGGCCATGGCAGGCTGCTTGTTATCTACTTCTTCTCTCTTAAATTAACCCATTTCTGTTAGTCTATACTTTGCCACATGGCTTGTGGCTTACCAGTGTCTTTACATGTTGCTTTTCATGGTGGCGGCTGGCGGTGTCTCTCCCCAGCCTTCTACTTCCCAGAATTCTCTTCTCTCTTGTCCCGCCTATACTTCCTGCCTGGCCACTGGCCAATCAGAACTTTATTTACACAGAGCAATATCCACAGCAGGAAGCAGCAAGCAAATTTATTTCAGCTTGATGGCAGCACTATAAAGCCTGCCTCCCTGAGTATACACAGCAGACACAGCCTCCCCAGTGCTTGAGAAGAAGAATGTTGGAGATGAGTCATGGGAAGAGATGGCCTTCGATTCTGGACCTGTTCTGTCTGCATGAGCCAAGCATTGCTGCTTACTCAGTCCTCACATCTCTGTAAGACTTCGCCTGTTCGTCCCACAGGTTTTCAACAGTGGCTCGTTGGTCTTCCCCATTGAGATGTCATAATACTTCTTGTTTCTCCTTTTTAGTAAGAAAGAATCAGTTAACACCTGTGTTCATGACCCAAGAGGAAGCATGAAGACATGGGAATGACAGTTTGTTTGTTTGTTTTTTCTTTCCTGGGACTGACACACACAAAATAACCAGAATACTTTCATTCAGTGAGTAAAAAAATCCAACTAATGGCTACAATCATTTTCTTCATTTATAAAGGACATATAACCATGAGGATGCTTGTTCAATGCTAAAAGACTGAAATACTATAGTTTAGTGGACTTGAGTGAGACCAGGATATTGACAATGTTCCTGAATTATAACTGAATAGAAACCATACTTCAAGATTTGAACTTTGACTATCCTCTGGCTTGTGATATGTGACACGATTCTCCTGTGATTCTGGTCTGTGGAAGCAGCTTCAACTCCAAGTTGGTCATATGATAACTGGAGTAGATTAACAGATGTTCTACCCTATAGCATATGACTATGCTGTGACTTCCACAATGATCTAAATATTAAATATGATAGTTTCATCTCACAAGGGGTTTACTAGGATGTAACTCCATGGTACACAGAAGACCATCTACATTTCACTTTCCCATTGTGATATTGTGACCCAAACTCAAGAAAGATGACTAATACATAAGTGTTTGCTCACTTACATCTGTCTATAATCAAAATTTAATACAGCTGAAGACTTTTGTATAACCAATGACTTTGCCATGCCCAAGGTATAAATATTTACTTACAGCTTCATTTACTATACAGGGCTTCTTTCTATGACATACACATGTGCTCTTTCTCCTAAGGCATTAACTATACCATTTTACAACAGTTTCCATAGATCTCTATCCATCTTTGTCCTCTTCTTAGAAAAATATCCATATTATAAATTCCCAATATATAATTATGCAGAAAATAGAAGATACTCTCTGTATTTTAATAGCAAGTGTTAAATGTGGTGAGTTGGAGGCTTACAGGGTCATTAAAATACTGGGGAAGAAAGTCACAAGCATCCACATGGGTTTTATGCTCAGAGTTGAAAAATGGGATATTCCCAAAAGTTGTCAACAAAAGCAATGCAGATGTTAAGAGTTCTGGGAAGCAGCCATCAGTGGTCCTTAATCTACACCACCAGTGATTTAAAGGATCTTGGCAGAAAAGCTACTGGAAAACCCAAACAGCTGTTTCTAAATTTGTTTGTAGTTTTGCCCCAGGGAGTAATGATTCTCTTTGTAATATACATTCAGTCACCAGGGAGACAAAAATAAAATGCTTGCAAGAGAATCAATGAATGATTAGAGAAAAAGAGTCCTTCCCCATATTGTATCTGTTTTCTAGGCCCTTATGTTTAGGATTTGAGAGAAACTGGTCTATATGAAAGCAGACAATTCAGAGTACAACAGCATGCTGGATTTATATCATAGATCCTGCAAAGCACTGACACTACCTGATCTGTGACCTCATCTTCAAAATTTGCTTCAAAGAAGAAAGTGCAGATAAGACTTTTTAATCATGCATAATTTAGTCTAATAAGTCTGCATCTGTTCAATGAATTTATTTTGGTGATTATGACATAGTGAATATAACATGGGACACTGGCAAAAAGATCTATGCAAAGCAAGCTACAATTTCCAAATAAACTATTAGAGAGCATCTTCTGTGTGGGTAGCTGATGTGTTCCAGTCCAGGAAAGGATGCATTGCCATTGACGCTGACATATCAAATCCATCTATTATTTACAATTTAGTCCTAGTACCAACTGCACCAAATCCACCAACTGAACCATCTTCTCCACATGACTACAAAGAATGCCACCAGCTTCAGAACCCACAAGAACATGGTGCAGTGATGGAGAATGAGGTACACTGATATCCTGTCACTGTTGAAAACAGCCTAAAGTGGTTCCCTTTGGTGAATAATCCTACTTAGAAAAACACATATTATCATATCCCATGTGTATTTGCTTAGGTCTCCTCACTAATGTTAAACTGTCTGTCCCTTCATAGCTTGCACACAAAGTATCCTAATCATCAGACATCCTTGTGAGCATTTTCAGGGCTCACATGGTTTTGGGGAGCAGCACTTGTCTACAGTAGTATTGTATTTTGTACCCTAATAAATGTGATTGGAAATTGGAGGACAGAGCCAGCCACTAGATTACACATAGAGGCCAGACAGTGGTGACATATATCCTTAATCCTATCACTTGGGAGGCAGAGATCTGTCTGGATCTTTATGAGTTCCAGGCCACACTGGAAACAGAGCTAGGCAGTGATAGCACACACCTTAAGTCCCAGGAAGTGGTGTCTGGGCAGAGAAAGGTATATAAGGCATGAAGAAACAGGAACTCACTCTCTTGAGGCTGAGGATTTCATAGATATAAGCTAGTGGCAGGCTCTTCTGCTTCTCTGACCTTTCAGCTTTCACCCCAATATCTGGCTCTGGGTTTTTTATTAGAAGACCTTTTAAGATTCATGTTACATTGGGTGCCCAATGTTTGTGGCACAAATTCATGATAAACCTGTTTGACTTAGGCCTTGTAGGCCCTAGCTCAATCCTGAGTTGCATGCAGCTGGATTGTCCACCCCATGTAGATTTGAGTTTCTAACCATCTGAATCCAGATGGCTGGATATTTTACTTCTTCTCTCCCAGTGTGCTGTGGGCTCTCCCTGGATCTCCATCCTGGGCTGCTACTACACTAAGTAGCTTCCTTGAAACCCACTGGGACTTCTACTGTTCTATGCAGTTGGTGTAGTTTGTGAGTCAATTAAAATTTCTTAAGGGAGAAATTATTTAAAAGAGATTTTTTTCCATATTAAAAAAAATGGAAAACATTTTAACAATGGAAGATGTTTGGTTTCTGTTTGATAATACATTAGGTGGTCTGAAAATGGAACAACTAAATGGGAGGATAATTAATGTTGATGGAATAGATGCAATGTTAGTTATAAATATTATTTGTTTGATCATTTACATTTTATCATTAAAAATGTTGGTTAATGTGAGTGCCAAGATAAAAATTTTAGAAAAACTTGTTAACACAGATCATAGAGAAATTCAGACCCAGACAGAGAAATTTAAAGGAGAACCAATCTCAGCATTGCATTATATGGTTACAGAGAAACAGCCTGAGGCTTTCAAACAGCCAACCTTAGTCTATCCAGTAACCTCACAGGAACTGTCAAATGCTCAAGGCTGTGTATGAGCTGACCAGATTTCCATGCAAATGTTAGATCTGAGGAGATTCAAAGAAGCTATAGTGTCATATGGTATGCATTCTTCATTTGTGAAACAAATGTTAAACTCATTGTCAACTTGTAATAGAATTATCCCTCAAGACTGAAAAGATTTGGTTATAGCAGTCTTAGACACTGGTCCCCAGTTGCAATGGAGGACCTGGTGAAAAGATGAGGCTAAGATCACTGTACAATGATGTCATTTCTCACATTTTTTGAAAGTCACTTGTTTGTACTTCCTGCTTACTTAGGTAGTATTATTCCCTCTCTGATCTCTGAGGGAGTTAAAGATTAGAAAGTTATAGTTATAGTTTTCCTTGTTAACAACTTCAGAAAAGAAACCACTGAAGAGGTGTAAAGTATATAAGATTGAAAGACATCAATAGGTGTTTTGGGCTGGTAATACAAGTTAGAATAGAAAGTGAATTAGCTACATTTTGGACTCACCAAAATAGGATAAATAATAGAGTATTTTCTCTGAATCTGTCAAATGTTAATGGACTGGACATTGTTAATATAATTCTTGACTGAATATATTGTATATACTTATTGTAATTACTGTATATATTTTTCTTATATTAGTTATACCCTTCTTTTACTACTTTAGACACACAAAAAAGAAAATGTAGTGATATATTGTGTACCCTAATAAATGTGCCTGGGAATCAGAGGACAGAGCCAGCAGCTAGATTACACATAGAAGCCAGACAATGGTGGTACACGCCCTTAATCCTATCACTCCAGAGTCAGAAATCTGTCTGGATTGCCACGCACACGATGGTGTCGCCCGTGTGACAAATGCCTTGGATGAGGTGGTTATGTGGGAAAGGGGGGCTCGCGGCCCTCGGGTCTATGCCCCCGGCGACCCCTCATCAATCTGCCCGAATCAAGGTGCCAGGCTACACGGAACCACGCAGATCTGCTTGCAGAGGCTGGCTGGCACTCTGCCTTCTTCTCTTTGCAGCTGTAATTATTGTTGTTTCCTTGTGTATTAATTCCAAGAAGTTAACTCTTAATGTTCCTGATGTGCCCCATAAAGAGAGTAATGATTCCTCAAAAGTGGCTTCAATACCCCCACCTATGATTCAAGCTCTTAGGCCAACAGTTCAAGAGGGTCCCTAAAGTTTGGAGGAATTCATGAATGATTTAGAGCAGAAAGAACTTATGATTCAGAAGGACAAAGACTCTAGCGAAGAGAGAATGAAAGTAAAGGTACAGGCACTCATAGGCAATTCATACGCGCAGCTGACAGCAGCTGCGAGGAAGCAGTTACAGGAATTAGCCATTCCTACAAGAATTATTCAGGGACAAATAAAGTTTCTCATCAAGGGTCGATGGTGGCAACCCCCTAACTTTAATCTTAGATATAATAATTATTTAGAGCCACTACCTTTTACGGGAGCTTATGACGTACATGGGAACCGATGTGTAAATCATAATGGTATGAAAACAGAATGGCATAAGTTACAGTTCATGGAAAGATTAGCTAGGTACTGACCCCCCTGGTGCCTTCTCACCCACAGGCAAAGGTTAAAATATTTTCACACAAATGAAACCATGGTTAAAACAATGATGGAAGGCATTTAATTTTGATACAGAACAAAGGTGTAGAAGGAAAACTACAGCTAGGGCCGTAATGTTCTCTGTCCGGATGAGGAACCACAAAAGAAAAAGTAAAGGCTATACTCATGAGATCTGTTAATCATTCTGAGAAAAGTGTGTAACTACATTGTTGATTCTATGTCTATCACCCTACTGGCCGATTGCCATGTTTCCTCAAGTAACTGTATAAAATTCACTACTTGGTCTGAGTAAAATTGCAGCAGCTTCACAACATACTCTCGTGTCTGTGGCTGTCTGTCATTCGCCGAATCCCACTTATCCTGAGTACCTTCACCCCGTTCTCCCTCGATCTGGTGGTCTAGCTGAGATCCAGTCCGCGGCACTGGATCTCTATGAGTTCAAGGCCACATTGGAAACAAAGCCAGGCAGTGATGGCATACACCTTTAATCCCAATACTGGAAAGCACGCACACACACACACACACACACACACCTTCAATCCCAGGAAGTTATATTTGGGCAGAGAAAGGTATATAAAGTGTGAAGAAACAGGAACTCACTCTCTTGAGGCTGAGGATTTCATAGAGGTAAGCTAGTGTCTGGCTGTCCTGCTTCTCTGATTTTTCAGCTTTCACCCCAATATCAGGCTATGGATTTTTATTATAAGGCCTTTTAAGATTTGTGTTACAATCTACTATGATTGAGGCTTTGGATTTGATAGTTAATGTTACAAATAATGCTATATAAATACAAACTGAAGAAAGTGCTTTTCTAAACATAAAGATATTGTCAATGTAACTTGATATTCATATCTGGTATTATATATAATGAGACAATTCAGCTATGTATCAAGCATTGCCTCCTGCTATCAGTGATCATTGTTGCAAGGTTAGAATTGAAAACATTGAAAGTAAACTTAAAGCAGATCAGCAGTAATGGAAAGCCATACTAGGGATGGTAGACTTCTAGGTCAGAGATGAATGAGGTCATGCCCTGTGAAAATTACTTAACTGTTTTACAAAGTTTTTTACCTTCAAAAATTGAGGCAATACATACATTTTAGTATTCTTGTAAAGATTTAGTGAATACTGAAAGTAGGAATTGAGGACTGTACCTACTATAGATGCTCTAAACATATCAGATTTATCACTTCTGTTTCTAGTCTTTCACTTACTTAAAAAATGTCATAAATACTATTTCATCCGGCGTGCTAGACACCGAGAGAGACACTTGTCTGTATTCTGTCCCTTATTTTAGAAAACATAACTACCAAATGACTTATTAAGAGGTGATGGAATCATAAATATGTTGACTGCATCAAAGTAATCATTAGATAGCTTCGCACTGAATGGGCATTTAGGAAATGGGGTCTCTTTGGAGGAATGAGGTTTCTTGTAGTATGTCCTTGGAAAGCATCATTCTATCTCAGTTTCTCTCTCTACTTCCTACCCAACATGAGAGGAGCAGCCATGCTTCAGCCTGTGATCCACATCTCAGTCTTAGACTCAAAACATTGCAGACAAGTGACCTTGGAATCCTCAGAAATCATTAGCCAAATAATCTTTTTTCCCTTAAGATGAGTCAGCTCTTAGATTTTAGATTTCACTACAGTAATGAAATTGAACACATTTTGCAGCCCTGTAAATGCACACACACACACACACACACACACACACACACACACACACACACACACATCAGCATATCCAGTGACACCAGGTGTGCAAACTGAGAAGGAGTAACATGAACTAAGTAAGAAGGAAAGTAAACATCACCAGCCCTGTTGAGAGCAGAGGGGACAACATGGTATCAGGCAGAACCCAGTAGGCTCCATATACAAAGAATTTGGTGGCATAAGGGAGTGTTAGGTAAAGAATAAGAAAATTAGGGGGGCTGTAGTTCATTCTTTCATTCATTGCATGTTATTTCTCTAGATTCTTATTCCATCCTCAGGGGCTGAATAAAAAACCCCTTATTGCAACCACATGTTGATGCCAGAGAGAAACTCTGAATTTATTACAAGCCATGGCTTAAGGGCAAAAAATTTCAGATGCCAGCACCAACCCCCAAGGTCATTTAGTCACCCGTATGAGCTGTAATGGATTATTGATCCCCTGGACTCTGAAGGCTCTTGGAGATCTATCACGGGTTAATCGAGGATGGTGTTCGCATGCTTATTTATCTACTGTCTCCTGAATTGTCAAGGGTGATTCTTCCCGCTGCAGCTAGTTGGGATTTGTGCTGGCTTCTTAGGAGACGAAGTAGTCCTTTTAAGAGGCATGCTTCAAATATAATGAAATAATAGGTCAGAGAACATGGAGCTACAGTAGCCAAATAATAAAATTTCTGAAAGCTTACATTTGAATCTTTCAAATGCTGCCATCATATCTGTGCCTATCATCATTAAACTTGGGGAATTTCACTTTAACTTTAAGTGCTTTTTAATGCTATAGTACCCTCATGGATTAACTCAACCACCCACAATGGTTTTGTGTCTCTGTGTTGTGCATTGTTTGTGAGGGGGCACAAAAGCACCAGGTCCCTTTCTGTCAGTGTTGTAAAGTCAAATTCCCTCAGCTGAAATTCTCTCTCATTATTTTCCAATGTAGATTCCGACTTAAGTATGAAAACCTGAAAAATAACTGGCTTAATGGAAATCCTTGCATAATTGATGCCATAATGCCATAAACATGCATCACCAGTGGTCTTTCTCTGTGTACACTAAAAGGCTATTTCAGTAAAGAATAATGGCATGTCACAGTGAGCACCTCTCTCCTCACACAGTCCAGGTGACAAATTCCCCTTAATCAGTTAACTCATTACAACAGTACAGGAGAGTCACTAAGAATACATGTTTCTCTTTCTCTAAGAAATGCCTTACTTAAATCCCTAGAAAGTCAGGAGCATTATAAGTGTATGTATTTCCTGTCATGTATGTTAAGATAAATAAAAATGTGTGTAGCCTGTCTGGTTGTCTGAGCACTATAAACAGTCTATAGCATCAGTGTTTGTGGTAGAAATGAGTAAGAATAAACTTGAGGTGCCCATGAGACCGGCACAGCCACATGTCCCTGACCCAAATATGCCTGGGTGCTTCTCAAGGTTCATCTAAATTCTTCTCACCACTCAAGACCCAGTGTCAGACTGATCGATCGTACCAAGAAGCTTTTCCTGTTTCCTCCCTCCTCACCCCCTTCTCTTCACACAAAGGCACCTGCAGCCTAAGAGCCTATAATGTGTGTTTCACTGTTTTGCATTTTTCATGGGACTTATATTTGCCTCCAGGTTAGTTCAATTAGAAGGAGGGATAGTATTTTAAGACTCGGACTGTGTTAAATTTTTATCACCTCTATCACACCACAGAAAAAGTACCAATGAATGAATGAGACCCATGGACACATCACTGGTAGGAAGTAGGCAACACTTTTGACACCTGATGGATGAAGGTGCTCTACCTGCCTTGATCAAAGCTCATATTTCAGCTTGTAGCCTAAAAACGGGCCATAATTTTAATTTCCCAAGCATTGGTTTAATTATTTAAATATATAAGAGAGATATACTTGTCTTGAAGAAGCAAAGAAATACTCAAGATATCAACAGTGTCTTCCATTGTTATGTTTGTATACACTCTGGAGTTTAAAAGTTAAACTCATCTATATTTTTCATCTTTTCATATAAAATTTATATGAATCACCATTTTGAATGAGTAGTAAGAAATAATAGCTAAGATTGTATTCTCTAGTCAGAAAGATGCTTCTTTGATCTGTGATTCCTTGTGATTTTACTTGGTACAGTTCAAAACCTGAGTCAGTAACACTCCTTTATTTTATTGTAAGCTTAATTATAACAATGGATATAAATCAGCTTAATTATTATCAGACAAAAAACATTCAGTAGACATCATTATTATTGTTTTCATTTTGCTATTGACTTTTATTAGTTATTAATATTACAAACAAATTGCTTCCATGAAGTTCTTGCAATTAACATCCACATAATCACTCATATATCATCTTAGATGATTTTCATGCCAACCCAACCATCTACCTGATGGTCTTTCCATACTCAACAGCTTTTCCTCCCACATCAAACTCCTAACTATTCCCAAAGCTCTCCTACCTGTCCAGGATCTCCTCACTTACTAATGTCATCCACAGTCCTGTGGGATATATTGTGTCTCCAATTTGCAACTTCACCTGTTCTCCTAAGAATCCAATATTTTTCCCTAAACTTTCATCTCGTATTTTTCTTTTCAAAATTACCTCAAACTTAGCTTTTCTCTCCTCTTCTGCTTTTAAAAATAAACCAATCTATAATATATCTTATTTCTATTCAGTTTTGTTTTCTCTTTTCTTGGATCTTGACAGTCAAATATTGCTTCAGGATAACATACATTAAATTTTCTTTAAATTGTATCAATAAAAATTAGTAGTTTTCCTAAATATTTGCATATACTAACATATTTTCCTGGTTAAACATTCACCAATTTTCTTTACAAATAAGTTTGTACCCCTTCAGTTCTCAAATCCTTGAGTATGTCAATTATTCCCTTTAATGAACAACCTCTAAATTGACTCATTCAGAAATTCACATTCTCTATGTCTGTCTGGATATCTGTCTGTCTATCTGCCTGCCCCCTCTCTTCCCCCTCCCCCTGCTCTCTGACACAGATATATGAGGGAAATGAGAAGAAGCAGCAGCAAAACAATATGGTTTGACTACAAACTTCCCTCGTTTCTATGCACCCACCTGTCAAGCCAATCTACCTGCAATATTTGCCCATTTTTATACGTCTACTACATATTTCTATACCCTCTATGTCTAATCATTGCTTTTGTGCTTCTTTGAGCTTCTCCATATTCTGACATCTAAGTATTTTATTTATCTTATAATGAAAAAAAATATGCATTAATTTTTATCATGTTTTTAAAGTTGTACTTTCAGTCATCTTCCATTTCTAGAAATCCAGCACACATACTCTTTTTTCTAGTTATTTCTTCTGTATTCCATAAGATGCTCACAGTAGCTCTTTAACCTTGCATGCCATCTAGTTCCCTATCTGCTGTGGGATGTTCTGTATGTCAAATGTGTTGCTCTGATTGGTTAAAATAAACAAAGTACTGATTGGCCAGTAGCCAGGCAGGAAGGATAGGGTAGGCGGGACAAGGAAGAGGAGGAGGTGGGAACAGGAAGGCTGAGAGGACAGACTGCCATCTGCAGCCATAACAAGATGTAAGGTACTGGTAAGCCATGAGCCACGTGGCAAAGTGTAGATTAATAGAAATGGGCTAAATATAAGAGTAAGAGCTAGACAATGCTAGGCCTGAGCTAATGGCCAAGCAGTTTAAATAATATGTGTCCCTATGATTATTTTATATGTGGGTTATGGGACCTCGGGGGCTTGATGGCACCTAGAGAGAAGCTCTCCAACTACAAATGGCACCCAAAGTGTTGGCAAGAGTTTCCACCTAAAACCTGAGAAAAAAGATTCTAAAATGGAGCTAAAAATAGCTTCCTAGTTGTCTTTCTCAAGTTAGCAGCAGCCTGCTGGTTTCAGCTACGAGGGCGTGTTGCTGGTGTGTGTGTCTGACCTGCATTTTGGTGGGAATTAGGAATCTACAAGCAGCACTTTACTCTGCTGCATGGTGGATTTAGCCTTTGCTAGTTTAAAAAAAAAGGGGGGGGGGGTTTCTGGGCTATGCGCTGCTTTGATAGAAATGCTTCTGATACTTGATGATACACATGGCTCCAGACCCAGAGCTGGCAGTAAACTATACCACCACCATGTTGGGAAGCTGAGGTAGGTAGAGCCAGAAGCCACAGCAGCATTTCAGTATTACAAAGATGGATATTACACAGAGAATCTGGTTTGTGTTGTCTTTGGGATTTTTAACTACAGAAAAAGATTTTATTGTAAAAGCTGTTGAGTTAAACAAATATGTAAATTTTAAAGGTATCTTGATTTCAAAATTTGGATATAAGGATATGTTGCTTTGGAAAAGAGTCTCTGCTTTTGTTTCCACAGATACAGCGCCACCCTCCAGCAGGAAATAGTAAGAAAAACTACACCCAATTTCCCAAAATTATCAACCTGGCTTTGGAGATGGAATTGGCTCACTCCTTCTCTAAACCCAGACATACAGCTAAAAAAAAAAAAAGTGGTTAAGAGATTCTTATGTCCCAAATCAGAAGAGCCCTCTGATATGGGACAGAGAAAAACCAATATTTTTATTTAAATCAGGTTGATTATAAATGTGATCTCTTTCTAAAGAAAAAAAAAAAGGGCATATGATATAGATATAATAGGGTAAAAGGGTAGATTAATGAATTTACTTTTAAAGAACAACAACTTGTTTTAAATGTCTTACATTGGTATAGATTTTAGTTATACTGTATATATATATTTCTACTCTCATTTGAGATATTATGTTTATGCAACTCATTTAGATTGTAATGGATAATTAAGAAATACAGATCAATTAGTCTTCTATGATAGTTAAACTTAAAGTCATTTTAAGTTTTCTAGGTATACATAGATATATTTCAGATAGACAGGTAATCTTCAAACACTTCAAAGGTCTACAGAATATGGCATTTAAAATATTTTTGAAATTTAGACTTTCTGGACAGTGAGACATGTCTGCTCCTGGCAATACCAATTTACTTCAGAGAGGAGGATGGGCATTGAAGACACTTCACATGGAATTTATCTTCACCTTGGCAAAAATAGCCATTTGGGCAAGAAACTGTTCTTGCCTGAACTGCTTAATCAACTGGACATGCAGGACCCATAGAAAGGTAACCACTAAACTTTGCTTGAGAAAATGGTCCTTCAGATTCCTGCTTCACAGAGGAAACTTCCAGACATTCTACAGTACACTGAGAGAGTGACCGAGAGACTCTAGCCCTGTGGGCTGAAGACAAATGCCCCAACTTTACAAAGGAACATTAGGTAGCTGTGCAGGCTGCCAGGTGTCTCTGTCTACCCTACAAGACTCCCCAAAGTTGCTTGCATCCTTTTCCCTGTTCTCAGGTAATATTATATCCTTCTGAGGTCTTTGATGTGGTTGAAGACTAGATAGTTATAATTTCCTCAGTTATGATAAAAGATAAGTTAGATATAAAACCTTAGACTCACAAATATAAGATAGATAGGATATCTTCTTTAATATTGTAACTGTAATTCTTGCTTGATAATTGTTTTGTTACATGTAATTTTACTATGTAAAAGTTAAAAACAAAGAAAAGAGGAAGTGCTGTGGATATCACTCTATATAAATAAAATGCTGTTTCGCCAATGGCCAGACAGGAATTATAGGCAGGACAAGAGAGAAGAGAATTCTAGGAGGTTGAAGGCTGGGAGAGGAGAGACTGCCAGCTGCCGCCATGACAAGCAACATGTAAAGACACCGGTAAGCCACAAGCCACGTGGCAAAATATAGATTAATAGAAATGGGCTAAATATAAGAGTAAGAGCTAGACAATGGCAGGCCTGAGCTAATGGCCAAGCAGTTTAAATAATATGAATGTCTGTGTGTTTATTTTATAAGTGGGCTGCAGAACTTCAGAGGTTTGGTGGGACCGGGAGAGAAACTCTTCAACTACACCTATCCACTTGGATCTGGTTATTCAATCCATTTAATCAATTAGTTTATTAAGTAATAAGTGGATCCCATTAATTAATATTAATCAATGGCTGGCTAGCTAAATTCAACAGATTTATCTCATTTCAGAGTGCTTTACTGAAATCCTCACAAGTTATCATTCATTCTAAAATGCAGTCAACACTGGATTCTCTTCCCAAGCTGCTCTTCTTCTTAGTATACTGAAGTACTTCTGCTCAGGTGTCAGCTTCCTAGTTTCTACCTCTAAGACTTTCTATTGGACCTCAGGTCAATTTGCTTATTCAGAATCTCTCCTTGAAGGCTCCAGTCCTTTCTCTAGTTCACCATGATGAGAACCATGTCTATCTTCCCATTCAGCACAGTGCTCATTTGTTATTTTACATCTCAACAAGTAGAACATACTGTACCCATGGGTTGCTGAGCTCAGAATCTAAAAACTACTCTGAAGTTCTCCTCATTGATGTGGCCTCAACTTGTTCATATACGTTTATTTAAACAGCACCAATGCCTCCATCCCAATTCTTAGGCAATACTACCATCATCTCATTAAAAAACTCCTCACATGGCCATGTACTTCTATACTAACTCAAATTTAACCTTTGTGTAATACAAAAATCTGACCATTTCATTCTTGTACCTAAAGCTTCACAAAGGTTCCCAATTATGCTAACAGTGAGTTACTTAATGTTCCTTGATGTTAGGGACCAAGATGTCAGGAACCAAACATGAACCATGGAAAGTACTAGCTAGACCAGAGAACAAGTCATAAGCCCCTTCCCAGAGCAGTAACCAGAGGCACCCAAAGATAAGAGAACATCCCACAGTCAGGTGCCATGACAACCAAATGTAAAGAGCATTCCATGGTCAGGTAGCCTAGCAACAGAATAAACTGCCCCTGACCAGTGACCTTAGCCGACATCTCGCAGTTGCACAATCTGCCTCACCGGTCTTGCATCCCTTCCATGTTCTACACACCCCTTTTTCCTTTCCCTCCTTCCTGCCCCTTCCCCTCTTATGCTATATAAGCTTTGCGGATTAAAATAAAGATTGGCGGCTTGATCAGAATTCTGTCTTGCTGTCGTCTCTTGTGTCGCCCTTCCCTTTCATTCTCTCCCACAGGTGGGTGGCCCCCGTTGAAAGCCCGCTGGCCAGGGCACCTTGACATCACCAGAGTCCTATATGTGACTCCCTTCAGTGTCATCTTGGGTAATTCAACCTCCACCATGAAACCTCCTGGGGGTGTGATGCCACTTTGTTAATTATCTAATTCTTAATGTTCATCAAGACCCCAGGCTCCTGGTTTCCACTGATACTTAATGGAGGTGTATTCTGTTCCACAAAATACTGTGCACCCTAATAAACTTATCTGGGGTCAGAGACAGAACAACCACAATATTAAACATAGAGGATAGGCAGTGGAAGCACATGCCTTTAATCCTAGCATTCCAGAGGCAGAAATCCATCTGATCAAGGATATAGCCAAATATGGTGACTCACACCTTTAATCCCAGGGAGTGTTGGTAGGAAACAGAAAAGTATATAAGGCGTGAAGACCAGAAACTAGAAGCTTTTGGCTGGTTAACCTTTTAGGCTTCTAGCAGCAGGTCAGCTGAGATTCATTCTGGATGAAGACTGAGAGGCTTCCAGTCTAAGGAATCAGGATCAGCTGAGGAATTGGCAAGGTGAGGTGGCTGTGGCTTGTTCTGCTTCTCTGATCTTTCAGCATTCATCCTAATACCTGGCTCCAGGTTTGTTCTCATTAATAAGACCATTTAAGATCCTTGCTACAGTGTATAACTTTCGGGAGATGTACAGTTTACAACATTTTCTGTTATGTTTAAACTGGTAAATACCTGATCAAAGAAATAGAAAAAAAAAAAAAACTAGCAAAGTGTCTGCACTGATCATGGTACTGACATATTGTGGATGATTTGAGCTAAGTACGGAGCAGAAGACCAGAAAAGCAGTGTCATCTTTCCTGAAAATATAACTGGACAAATCCTCTTATTATTAATCTGGATTAATTGCTGGCTCTCAAATACTACGTAAAATGAGGAAGAAGAAAAAAAGATGGATGTTGAAGAAGAAGACAAGAAGAAAGAGAGGAAGAAAGTGGGGGCAAAGAACAATGACCACGTTTGAAGACCTCAATTTTCACCTATCCCTAGATATGCTTCTTTAGAGAAAACATAAGACTACTGTGCAGTAGAGTATTTGAAGCTCAAAAGAGAAGTCATGCTTCCTGTTCTTCTCAAAATCACTTTCTTTCATTTTCCTTCATAATAACAGGTCTTGAAAATCACTTTTGGCACAGAGAACTGATGGAGCTACTGGTATTCCTGATACAGAAGGGTGTCATAATTTCATGCTTTTGCAAACACACACTGTGAGCAATCAGGAGAGAAAGGGAATTAAAAACTAATTCTTCTGTTTTTTTCTACTCATTTATTTTATCAGTCATCTCAGCTGCACACTGAATAACAATCAACAGGGCTTGATAGACACACATAGGGAGGCCAGACATCTCTTACAATCTCCAGAAAGATTGAAAGAAATGCAAAAAAAAAAAAAAAAATGCCCAGGGAAGGGCTTCTAATTATGCAATCAAAGGTACCATATCCAACATTTCCAGTCAAGGTTAATTATTTGCCGTAAAAATTGCAGTGGGAGACCATTAACTTAAAAACTAGAATGTGCCTATGACAGGATTTAAGTACATGATGCCCCAAAATGTGAAAGCTAAGATGCCCCTCAGGAAAACATGCACTTGGAGCAATGGTGACCAGTTACTGAAGTTCTTCTCTGCAGTACTAGCAACTTGCCACCCCTGAGTCCTGGGAGTTCATGGATGTTTACCACGATCTCATTAGTATTGTGGAAAGACTCATGCTACCCGTCAGATAAGAGTTTGTACTTGATGCTTTTGTGACTATGTGGCATGCTGAGAGATGGGGTGGGGGGAGGGGTCACTGGCTTTATTTATAAGTGTGAACAGGACAGAGAATAAAATGTGCAGTAGAGCAAGTTTGCAATAGAAGAACACTGAAGCAATTGGATTGCAGAGTTGATGTCAGTAGCTGTCAGTATTGATTATCATTGTGTGCACTATGGTGGAGGTCTTTCACAGAGCACCCCCACTTAGGCTGGTCACTGTATTTGCTGAGGACTGCTCACAAATTGGGTTCCCTGGGAGCAAATTCTGGGACCATCTCTGCCTGCAAGAAACTTCTGGAGACAGGAAGAATCTGAGTCAGAAGGAAGTTACAACCAAGCCTTAACTGAGGACAGATTCCGTGAAGAAGTATGAAATCAAGCAAGTTTTTAGACTGAGGCTAGTGAACGGGTTTTTGTTTTTCTACCCCATTTTTCCCCACCCTACCCTGCAGCACCTCTAACTGATCAGTTAATGTATGCAATACTTTTTCAAAGAGTGGTTTGTTTGTGGACTATTGACTACCCGGATAATAGTATACAACAGCCACTAATGCATATGCACATCTGCTCCAGCAACTCAGCAGCCTAAGCACACAGAATACACAGTAATCCAAATGAGCGCACACATGCCAGTCATATCAAAGCCCAAGCATCTATGAGATCTGCAGCGATTTCCAGGGGGTAAATTTGTTTCCGTCTCCTTCTTCCCTCATCAATGGCACTCAGAGATCTGTTTATCAAGATGAATCATATGTTCACTCGGTCTCACTGCAAAAACTATGATATTTGAGGGCAGACTACAAGTTAAATGCACTTTTCTAACTAAAGTATTCCAAAATATACTACACAAACACATTTTGTTATCCCAAATTGCGTTAAGCTTGTGCTATTACTTGGCACTTATCTGAGCTGCGATTATTAGATTGGTTTTTTTTTTTTTTTTTTGCTTGTTTTCAAATAACTAGTGAAGCCATTGTTTCACAATTTCATTCAAATAAAATTGATCCTGTTATAGCCAGTGGTTTTAGAGTTGAATTAGACAAGCTGAACAAAATATAATCGGTAGAATCCTGTTTACCTATTTTAATGATGTTGACATTCAACAAGTCTTGATTTTTTTTCTGCTTTGTTTTCAGCTATTAAAATTTTTAGCTGACAATTTTATACATGCACAGGATGCATTCTGATTATTGTCCCCGCTCCCACTTCTCTTTTCTCCTTGGCATTCTGGTCAACAATCCCCATCCCCAAACCACCATCAGTTTTTCCCCCTAGAATCATGGCTTTTGCTTTTGTTTTCTGGCCCATTTAGTTGGACCAGGGTCACTATTGGTTTAGAATCATCATTTAGAGCCCGTCTTTTTAATACAGAAAGCTAAGTTTCTAGGGGAAAAAAAAAAACTATCAAAACCATCAACTTGTATTTTTCAGTGTCTTTATTTGAGGTCTTCACTTTGCAGAACTTTTAAAGTCTTTAACATCACAAATTCTATTTCTAGTCTGTTGCAAAGGATGTGTAAGCTTATGAAGAAATAGGGCATTTTCATTATTTTACTGTTTTCTTAATCTTGGATATACTATGATTGAGAATTTTTTTATTATTTTAGAGCTATAAATAATTTCTGACTTGGAAGTTGAGTCCTTTGTACATACACACTGGGCTTGACTGAAAAGCAACATAAATGGTTTTCTTTCTTTCTTTCTTTCTTTCTTTCTTTCTTTCTTTCTTTCTTTCTTTCTTTCTTTCTTTCTTCCTTTCTCTCTCTCTCTCTCTCTTTCCTTCCTTCCTTCCTTCTTTTTTGTTTGTTTTTTGAGACATGGTTTCTCTGTGTAGCTTTGGAGCCTGTTCTGGAACTTGCTCCAGGCTGGCCTCAAACTCACAGAGATCTACCTGCCTCTGCCTCTTGAGTGCTGGGGTTAAAGGTGTTGGCCACCACCACCCCACTATGAATGATTATTTTTCATTCGCATGTATTTTCCCAGAGTGAATTTAAGTAGAGGAGAGCGAAATAAACATTCAATGGAGAATTTGCAGGAATAGCTAGGAAACTATGCATGTACAAATCTGTCAATACAGTGGTTGACCACCACCTATCATTTGAGGACCTTGGTTCTGGTCCTATTTTGACCTTGATATGAGTGTTCAGGCATTTTGCTTTTATATCCAATTGTGATATCATTAAATTATGGACATTAAAACATATGGCAGCTCTCTACTGCTACCATAAAACATCATGTCTAAGGCAACTTATAAAAGAAAGTGTTTAATTTGGGCTTACAGTTTCAGAGGGTTAAAATCCACTATGGCAGAGTTAAGGCATGGTGATCAAAACTGCTGAGTGCTTACATCATCTTGATCCATCAGTATCAAATAGAGAGGGAGAGAACTTCACAGAACACATTGGAAATAGTACAAGTCTTTAGAAACTTAAAACCCGTCTCAATATCACATCTCCAACAAGCCACACC
The DNA here is from genome assembly GCF_903995425.1 of Onychomys torridus. Lineage (NCBI taxonomy): Eukaryota > Metazoa > Chordata > Mammalia > Rodentia > Cricetidae > Onychomys > Onychomys torridus. The sequence continues at coordinate 12,570,620 of NC_050449.1, read as the reverse complement.
TCCTAATCCTTCCCAAACAGTCCCCCAAACTAGGGTCCAAGAACTCAAATATATGATCCTGTGGGGGTTATTCTCATTTAAACCACCACAGCAGTCCAAGTACCTAGATTCCTACAGTTCAATGTCAATTCTCTGAACTAATGGACCTGCAAAGAGTAAATCTCACAGATATGTAAAAGACACACAAGTCTTGGCTCACTGGCAGATGTTTTCTCCTTTGACTTCTTAAACTTTAAAAATCCTAAATGCAATAACTGGTGTAATGTAGGTATTAGAAGTTTAGAGATTGGGATATTTATTTTTCCAATAGTTTCCAATGTCCCTTTCTGCTATAAAGAAAAATAAGTACCTTTTCATGGATGTTTTCATCCCTGCAAATTATCCTGTTCATTCTGTCACACTCTCATTATGATTTCTAGGGGGAAAAACAGAGTGGTAAGTGAATAGCACCAAGAGACATTTCACTTAATGATTAAAATGTTGCCCATAATTGATTATATTTCAAAAGTCCTTCCCTTTCCCCATCCACATCACCTCTCTTTTTACACAAAATGGCAGTTACACAATTTAAAATATAAGCACATTCCTGAGAATGGCTGACAGAGATATCTCAAAGTAGAAAAGCAAGGGCCATATGGTGAAAACATGCATTGAAAAAAATTGTAAGCCACTAAGACCTTTGAAAGCTTTTACTTTATTAAGTAGTATGAACTACCAATGAGAATGTACCAGGGAAAGTAGTAGGTTCCAGGTCATACTGGGCAGTAGGGGCCGAAGAGAAGAAACAACCAAAGGTAGGAGATCCTGTGGTAGCCTTCCTCAGGGGCAATTCAAGGACACAAAGGGAAAGCTGTACTGACCCCTTTTCCCAAGCAGTGAGCTAAGGCTGCAGATGCTTAGCGCTCCAGAAGAATAATCACTTTAAAGGCATGAGACATCACATCATTTTCCCCCAAAACAATTTGAAAGTTCTTAATAATGCAATTCTTTTTCAAATATAATATTTTAAAATTTATTCTTTGAGAATCCAAAATTATACAATGGAATAAAGAAAGCATCTTCAATAAATGGTGCTGTCATAACTGAATGTCAGCATGGAGAAATCTTCACCAACCCCACATCCGACAGAGAACTGATCTCCAAAATATATAAAGAACTCAGGAAAGTTGACATCAAATACAAATAAACCAGTTAAAAATGGGATACAGATCTAAACAGAGAATTCTCAGTAGAAGAATCACAAATGGTTGAGATACACTTAAAGGATTTTTAACATCCTTAGCCATGAGGGGAATACAAATTAAAAGTACTCTGAGATTCCATCTTATCCTGTCAGATGTCTAAAATAAAAAACATAAGTGATAGCTCATTCTGGAGAGGATGCAGAGCAAGGGGAACATTTCTCCATTGCTGGTAGGAGAGAAAACTTGTACAGCCACTTTGGAAACCAATATGTCAGTTTCTCAGAAAATTAGGAATCAATTTACCTCAAGTCCCAGCTAAAGCACTCTTGGGCATATACACAAAGGAAGCTCAGTCATAACACAAGGCCACTTTTTAAAATATGTTCATAGTAGTGTTATTGTTATTATTTCTAGCCACTTCTGGAGTCACATGACTGTGCATGTGCTGTCAGCAGTCAGGCAAAATGCTTAGTCACTCCAGGGCCTCACATAATCTATGTGCATGTGTGGCATAGCTACATAAGCCCATGTGTAGACCTAAAATCAGGCTCTACCTGCTGCCCATTCTCTTCACCCTCTCACCAGAGGTAGCATCTCTCTCTCTCTCTCTCTCTCTCTCTCTCTCTCTCTCTCTCTCTCTTTCACACACACACACACACACACACACACACACACACACACACACACACTTTTCTTTATGGTAGGCCTACCCACCTCTACCTGTTCCTTTCCCTAATAAAAACTCTTATACTGCATTTTGTTGTACCTCATGTTTTCTTACGCCCAGTAAATAATGCCAAGAAATAAATAACATTGGTGCTATGACCAAACAGGCCCTCCTGGCGCCCTGCACTGGGATCCTGAACTGGGGTTGGTTCATCTGCAGCTGTTCACTGTCCATCTGGCAGCTGCTGGATCACTTTGTAGAATACCGTCTACTTCAATTGGTAAATTTTTCCTTAACCAGTCAGTGTAAACAGTCCCCGGGACCCATGGGAATGACCATCAATTGTGTGGCATCCCTCTGGTGTCCTTGGAACTGGGGGTACCTCCATCCATGATCTTAGTGCCAACAGTCAGCTCCCATTGCTGACTATCACCCCTTGCCACTTCCCATGACTACAGTCTAAGACCTTATTTTCATTCTTTCTCTTGGACCCTCATCTTTGGGCTACCACCCCAGCCCTTGCTCTTTGCCTGATGGAAAACTGAGCGATTTGTGCTAGTATCAATCTTCATTTAATCTCTAGGAAGCCTGAGATATTATAACCATTGGATCTCATTTACTTATTTTTACTTTTTTCTCTCTTCTACAGCCATGGGAAATAAGGCCTGCAATCCCAATGAACCCCACATCTCTGGGATGCCTTTTAGAAACACTCAAACCTCTCAGCTTCATGCCCTACTTACAGACTTCTAAGTTTATCTTTCTCTGCACTAAAAAAACAGCCTAAATATACATTACATAACAATTAAAAATGGCTACATAATGGCTCATTGTACCCCTATATTTTATGGGAGTTATCTAACTTCTGTCTGCAATGGGCAAATGGAAAGAGTTGTGTACCTGAAAGTTTTCTCTGGTTCCACCCAGCTCCCATGGCTCCACAGTCCCACAACTGTTCAGACCCAAGTAAACACACAGAGGCTTATATTATTTTTAAAGTATGGCCATGGCAGGCTTCTTGGCAGCTAGCTCTTATATCTTTAATTAACCCATTTGTATTAATCTATAAGTTGCCACATGACCATGGCTTACCAATCTGCTGGCATGTTGTTCCTTTGGTGGCAGCTGGCATCTGCTTTGCCTCTCCTTGCTCTTCCTGTCAATCTGTTTGGATTTTTCACCTGCCTCTAAGCTGCCTTGGCATAGGCCAAGTGGCTTTATTTATCAATCAATCAGAGCAACATATTTTCACAGCATACAGAAAAGCATTCCCCTAGCAGAGTTACCTTATATCCAAGCTTTTTTCTCTCTCAGCTCCAAACCCTCTCTCCTTGATTCCTATTCACCTGCCCATGTGCTTCTGGCTGTACAACCTGAACCAGAGGAACCTCTCACTACTACTCTAGAGCCTGCTAATGAACCCCGCTCCTTCCTGACCTTCCATGCTCCTCCTCCAGTGACTATCCCTTTGGCTCCTCCAGCTTCTTCCTCCTCTCGAGTACTAGGCCACTGCAACCGCCCAACTCTGGCTCCCACCTTTACTCCTCCTGTCATGCATTCTCAAACTTCTAAGGAACCCCACCCCAGTCAAATCAACCTAGTGGCCATCCATCCCTTTTGAGAAGTAGCTGGGGTGGATGGACTGGTTGTGGTACATGTCCTTTTCTCACTGGCAGACTTCTCTCAGATAGAGATAATTCCAGTATATAACCGAAATCCTATAGTCTCACCTTTCATGATATATACATGATCCTAACTAACAACCTACTTCATGAGGAGTGCAGACAAATCTGGGAACAGGCTAGGATACATGCAGATGAGGGCCACCAGACTAATACAACATATCCTCCCAGAGCTGAGGCAGTCCCCAATTGGGATCAATGGTGGGACTTTAACACCCCAGGTGGCTTCCTAGCTAGAGATCAGTTTACAACCTGCCTCCTAACAGGTCTTCATAAGGCTGCTGTCAAACCAATAAACTATGAAAATCTTCAAGACAAAGGTTCCCTTACTAATCTAGATACTGAGAGCCCAGAGGACAAACAGCTCCTATGACCCACTTCTTTTTGTAGCACTTTCCTGACATTAGGGCCAAACTTAAGTGTCTGGAGAGAGGGCCTGTAACCCCACAGGCAGAAGTCTTAGTGCTGGCTTGTAAGGTGTACCATGAGAGAGATTAGAAAGCCCATAAACAAGAATACAAAATGCTGGCCAAGGCCATCTGACCAGCTGCCAGAGGGCCCCCAGGTTCTTGTTTTAAATGTTATTGAGAAGGCCACTGTACTTGTACTTGCCCTGCCACTCTGGCCACGTCCAAAGTACTACCAAGCTTGGCCATGGACAATTGAAGATGCCCAAACTCCAGCCCAACAGCTTTCATCTCCCACAGGGAGACTTGGGTAGTCATTACAGTACCAGAGTGATCCATTTCCTGCCTTGTGGCCACTGGGACCACTTACTAGATCCTGAGGGAGTTTGGGGGACCTTTCCTTCTCATCTCCCTATTGTTGGGGTAGGGAGACAGCCTTGCCTACCTCATCAGACCCTACCACTTAATTGTATTTTCAGGGGTATACCTCTTACACACACATTTTTGGTCATGTCAACTTTTCCTGTGCCCCTAATGGGAAGAGATTTTTTTTAGCCTAGGTAGGAGCTTCCTTTTTGTTTGCTTTCCCCATTCACCTGATCCCAGACTTGCCAGCAGCTCCACTCCTCCTCTTCCTCCTCCTTGCCTTTACCCCACCCCCAACCTAGGGGAATTCCTCCTCATACATGCTGACACAAACAGGGTCTTGTTCTCTTAAGTTCCAGAGAACACTGAGATCAACTGCCTTGTCTCCAATTCTAGAAGAATGAGGTTTCATCCCACAACTATACTCGATCCCACCGGATGCGGGGTCCCATATGTAATCTGTGTGTAGCATGATAATGTAATCTGCACAAACCGTCATCATGTAACCTATATGCATGTGTGGCATAGCTACATAAGCCCATATATGCATGCTTGAGGTGAACTATAAAAGAGGCGAACTATAAAAGAGGCTTTACCTGTTCCCTACTCTCTCTCCCTCTCACCAGAGGCAGCATGCATCCATCTGTCTCTGTCTCTGTCTCCCTCTCTGTCTCTGTCTCTCTCTCTCTCTCTCTGTCTCTCTCTCTCTCTCTCTCACACACACACACACACACACACACACACACACATACACACACACTCACTCCTTTCTTTTTCATGGGCCTATCAACCTCCAACCTTTCCCTTCACTAATAAAAATTCTTATAGTGGGTTCTCTTGTACTTCATGTTTTATTATGCCCAGTAAATGATACTGACAAATAAATAACAGTTATTCTTAATATCCAGGACCTGGAAACAATGTAGATGCCTCTCAACCAAAGGATGAATAAAGAAAATGTGGTACATTTACACAAAAGTGTATTACTCAGTTGCTAAAAACAATGACACCAGGAAATTTACAGGCAAATGGATGGAACTAGAAAAAAAAAAAATCATCCTGAGTAAGGTAACTGAGATCCAGGAAGACAAATAGTATGTACTCACTCCTAAGTGGATGTTAGCTGTAAAGGATAACTACACTACAATCTATAGACCCAGAGAGGCTAGGTAACAAAGAGGGTTACAAAGGGGAATGCTGTGGATATTGCTCTGTATAAATAAAATGCTGTTTGGCCAGTGGCCAGGCAGGAAGTATAGGCGGGACAAGAGAGAAGAGAATTGTGGGAAGCGGAAGGCTGAGAAGAGACTGCCAGCTGCCAACATGACAAGCAACATGTAAAGACACCAGAAAGCCACAAGCCATTTGGCAAAGTATAGATTAATAGAAATGGGTTAATTTAAGAGAGAAGAAGTAGATAACACGAAGCCTGCCACGGCCATACAATTTATAAACAATGTAAGTTTCTGTGTGTTTACTTGGTTGGTTTTGAGGTCTATGGGCCTGGCGGGTGAGAGAGATTTGTCCTGACTGTGGGCCAGGAAAAAAAAACTCTATCTACAAATGGCGCCCAACGTGGGGCTCGAACCCACAAGAAACCCCTTGATGAGGAGAAGTAAAAGATCACCCATCAATGTGACATCTCTTCAGGTTGTAAGAAAAATTTAATAATCAAAGGTTGCAGTAGGGTTCTGTTTTTGTCTTTCTAGCATAATGGAAATACCCATCTTCCAGAAATCAGAAGGCCTTGGATATCTGGATGTTTACAGCAGAAAGAATCTATTGGTACCAATCTACACAGGGTAAGATATCACTGTCTAACATCTATAACTCTATCAATCTAGAATAGTTTTGGTTCCAATTCAATTATAAACCAACCTGGCTTTGGAGATGGAACTGGCTCACTCCTCTAAACCCAAGCATATTGATAAAAGAAAAGGTTGAGAGATTCTTCAGTCCCATATCAGAAGAGCCCTCTGATGTGAGACAGAAGGAAACCAATTATTTTTGGTTGTGAGCCTAGACTTTAATGGCTGAGCCATCTCTCCAACCCAGGAAACCAATTATAAGGGACCATTGTCTTCAAGATTCTAATTCTCTCCATGTTTACTCTTTATTTCTCGGAATCCTTTCTTACGTGTCATGACATCTTTAAATCCAAACCTTCCATTCTGATAAAAAATAAGTTTTTCCAATAGCAGTTTCTGAAGTCTCCAGAAGGAAGATGGGTCCCCAACAACAACAACTCTACCCAATCCAGAATTATGCCATGGTAATCATCATACTACACTTCTTGCCAGAATTTCAGACAATCTTACCCATTACTCTGAGAGTTTCTGCAGAATCTACAGTTAGTCTAACTGAAATTTAACTGTCTGAGCTTTCTCACAATACCCAACAGAGATACCATCGCCCCCTAAACAGCAGGAAGCAATTCTAAGAAAACGATGCCCCTTCTCCCTAAGGTTTCATATTTCTCAGGGTTATGGATAATGGTTCTAGGGTTGGGGGTTGGAAAAAACTGTTAAACTCAGTACTCTCCTTAAGGAAAGAAAATATGTCTCAAAAAAATAAATAAATGGAAAAGAAGAAATGGAATGGATAGGTATAAGCTATTATGGTAGACTATCATATACATTAGTAAACAAATTTAGTAATATAGCAGCCTTAGATAATTTGCACTGTTATGAATTCTTATATGTTGATACAAATATAAACTTTTTATATTCCTATTTAAGATAATTTGTATATTGATACAAATACAGAACTATGTTTGTTATATTGTACACATATTTTTACTCTTATGAAATATTTGTATATTGATACAAATGTAAATTTTTATCTGTCATACTGTATGTATGTTCTACTTCTGTTTAAGATATTCTGTATACTGATATATATTTAGGATTATTATCATATTGCATATTTCACTATACATTCCTACCTCTGTTAAAGATATTTTGTGTTGTCACAATTTAAAGTCATTGTACATTTGCTTACAGACTGTTTGCCTTATTTATATGAAACCTTAGTCCTTAGGTTGTTTGGGTAGATAAGACTTACAGATTTATTATCACCTATGTTTGTCATCTCTATAATTATGTTAGTTAGGTTATCCAGATTTATGAATACATAGGTCAGGTGGACAGGTAATCTTCAAACACTTCATGGACCTAGAAAATATGGCATTTAAATAACTTAGAATACTGTTAACGTGAGACACAATTGCTCTTGGCAGCACCAATTTGATCCCGAGAGAGTGTTGGGCTTCTAAGACATTTCCATTTGGAAGTTTGTCTTCTTGGCACAAAATGGCCTACTGGGCAAAGAACTGCCCTTGCCTCAACTGATGACAGTACAAATGCTGTCCTTTCTGGACAAGCAGGACACAAGGAAAGCAACCACTATACTTTGCCAAGACAGGGTAAGATGGTCTTTCAGAATTCCTGCTTCTGAAAATGGCCTGTCAGATACTCTAGGCCTGTAGCCAATTTGAATGGACCAACGATGCTGAGAAACATTAGGTGACTGTCCAGGCTCCCAGCCGTCTCTGTCTACTCTTGCAAGACTCCTGAAAGTTGCTTGCATCTTTTTTCCTATTTCTCCGGTATTATTATATTCCTTCTCAGGTCTTCAATGAGGTTGAAGACTAGCAATTATAGTTTCAACTTAGTATATATACATATAAAATATCTTAGATAGAATATATCAAGTATTAGACTCAGGTTCTTTAGGATAGGACACCTTTTGTAATGATCTTTGTAAGATGCCACCAACCCACGCTCTAGACTTCCCTGTATTTTACTATGTGTTTTTTGCTTGATATTGTTTGCATTTATTGTAATCCCAACTTATCTAGGTCATTATCCCTGATTACTCCTGGACAACATTTGATAACCATTTCTTTGTATATAGTCTTGTATTAGGTTAGAACCTTCTTATTTAGACAAAAGGGGGAGATGTAGTGGGTAGCCATCCCAGCATTGGCCTGGAAGTTCCAAACCCCATTGAGGCTTCGGTAATCGTCATGCCCACAAGGCGGGGCTGAGGGAGGAAGCTGAAGACCCAGTATTGAGAGGAGAGGTCTCTCTTGGTTCTGGGACCCTGGACACTGGAGGTAGACCGAGCAAAGTTCTCCAGAGAACCCTGCTGGACTGCGCCGTACCTTTGCCAAACCTTACAACCTATCCCTTCATTTTTAAGTTACCCCACAAAATAAACCTCCCTTTTCACTACGTGGAGTGACCTTAATAATCTCACTAATATCTGGTGCCCAATGTGGGGCAAGAGTTTCCACCTAAAACCTGACAAAAAAGATTCTAAAACAGAGCTAAAAACAGCTTCCTAGTTGTCTCTTTCAAGTTAGCAGCAGCCTGTGGGTTTGAGCTACTATGGCAGGTTCCTGGCATGCATCTGACCTATAGCGTGGCGGGAATGAGGAGTCTACAAGTGACACTTTACTCTGCTACATGGTGGATTTAGTCTTTGCTAGTTAAAAAAAAAAAAAAAGGTTTCTGGGCTATGCACTGCTTTGATAGAACTGCTTCTGATAGTTGATGGTACACATGGCTCTAGACCCAAAGCTGACAGTAAACTGTACCACCACCATGTTGGGAAGCTGAGGTGGGTGGAGCCAGCAGCCACAGCAGCATTTCAGTATTACAAAGATGGATATCACACAGAGAATCTGGTTTGTGTTGTCTTTGGGATTTTTAACTACAGAAAAAGATTTGATTGTAAAAGCTTTTGATTTAAACAAATATGTAAATTTTAAAGGTACCTTGACTTCCAAATTTGGATATAAGGATATGTTGCTTTGGAAAAGAGTCTCTGCTTTTGTTTCCACAGAAAGCCAGAGGCTGTGGATTTGTTCCAGATTAAGATACATCAGGTTTGATCAGCCAAGACCACCTGAAAGGTCTCCGATGACACCATGGCCCAGATGATCCAACATCCAGAATGGTTTCAAGGGAACTGGCTCAGATGTTTACCGTCACAGACTACTCCATAATCCTAAAATTTTCTTTCTGTCCCCATAAGATACAGCGCCCCCCTCCAGTAGGAAATAATAGGAAAAACTACACCCGAATTCTCAGCTGGCTTTGGAGATGGAATTGGCTCACTCCTTCTCTAAACCCAGGCATATTGTTAAAAGATAAGATTAAGAGATTCTTATGTCCCAAATCAGAAGAGCCCTCTGGTGTGGGACAGAGAAAAACCAATATTTTTATTTAAATCAGGTTAATTATAAATGTGATCTCTTTCTAAAGAAATAAAAAGGACATATCTTATCTCCACCTTGGCAAAAATAGCCATTTGGGCAAGAAACTTTTCTTGCCTGGACTGCTTGATCGACTGGACATGTAGGACCCATAGAAAAATGACCACTGAACTTGACAAAATGGTCCTTCAGGTTCCTGCTTTGCAGAGGAAACTGCCAGACATTCTAGAGGACACTGAGAGAAGTGACCAAGAAACTCTAGCTCTGTGGGCTCACGACAAATGCTCCAACTTTACAAAGGAACATTAGGTGACTGTCCAGGCTGCCAGCTGTCTCTGTCTACCCTGCAAGACTCCCGAAAGTTACTTCCATCCTTCTCCCATTTCTCAGGTAATAATATATCCTTCTGGGGTCTTTGATGTGGTTGAAGACTAGATAGTTATAATTTCCTCAATTATGATAAAAGATAAGTTAGATATAAAAACCTTAGACTCACAAATATAAGATAGATAGAATATTTTGTTTAATTTTGCCAAAACAAATAGACTAGATATTGTAACTATAATTCTTGCTTGATAATTGTTTTGTTACATGTAATTTTACTATGTAAAAGTTAAAACCTTCCTTTAAAGAAAAGGGGAAGTGCCATGGATATTGCTCTGTATAAATAAAATGCTGTTTGGCCAGTGGCCAGGCAGGAAGTATAGGTGGGACAAGAGAGAAGAGAATTGTGGGAAGCAGAAGGCTGAGAAGAGACTGCCAGCTGCCAACATGACAAGCAACATGTAAAGACACCAGTAAGCCACAAGCCATGTGGCAAAGTATAGATTAATAGAAATGGGTTAATTTAAGATAGAAGTAGATAACAAGAAGCCTGCCACAGCCATACAGTTTGTAAACAATGTAAGTTTCTGTGTGTTTACTTGGTTGGTTCTGAGCATCTATGGGCCTGGTGGGTGAGAAAGATTTGTCCTGACTGTGGGCCAGGCAGGAAAACTCTATCTACAGGGGGAACACATAGATCTCCCTGGGAAGGAGAAATAGAAGAGATTTCCTGGGTAGATAGATTGGAGATGGGAACATGAGGGTTCAGGGTAAAGATGGAGGGGGAGAACAATGAAACTGATGGCATTTTGGTTCAGGTAGAAACCTGATGCAAGGGAATCTATAAGGATGACCCCAGTTAAGACTCCTAGAAATAGTGGATAGGTAGCATGAAAAGCCCATCTCCTGCAATCAGAGTGGTAACTACCCTAATTGCCATTGGAGAACCTTTGTCCAGTAACAGAAACAAACCCAGAGATCCACAGCCAAGCAGTGGGCAATCCCAGGGAATCCTGTTAAGGAGACAGAGGAAGGAACATATTAACCAGGGGTGTCAGGATCATCACAAGGGAACCCACAGAAGCAACTGGCCCACTCATGGGTGCTCACAGATTATGGATTGGTGAGTAGGGAGCCTGCATGGGACCTGCCTAGGCCCTCTGCATACATGCGATGGTTTTATGGCTTGGTCCACTTGTGGGAATCCCAGCAATGGAAGTAGGTCCTGTCCCTAAAGCTTTGGCTGGCTTTTAGGAGTCTGTTCCTAATGCTTGGTTGCCTTGTCCAGTCTTAACACAAGGAAAGGAACTTAATCCTACTTTAACTTGATATGCCTCACTTTGTTGGCACCCACTGGAGGCCTGCCCTTTTCTGAACAGAAGTGCAGAAGGGTGGATTGGGGATAGGGAGCAAAGGGGAGGTGGAGAGAGAAAGTGGGAGGAGGAGAAGCTACTGTTGGGGCATAAAATAAATTTTAAAAATATAATGGAAGGAGGTGATAGGACCTGCCTATACTGGATCCACCAGGTTTAAATGAATCCCCAGGGGTGCCTTGATCCTGGAGGCCATGGGAATGGAGGGGAGGGGCTGGGGGAAGGTGGGGGTGGGGGCGGGAGGGAGGAGGATGGGGGAACCCATGGCTGATGTATAAAATTTAAAACACATAATAATAAAGAAAAAATTATTTAAATGTAATTAATAAAAAATTATTCTTTGATAATTTTATCCATATAAATGAGTTGTAATCATATCCATACACTCTATACTGAGTAGATCAAAATATGGGTGAATTAATATGGGTGAATTGTCTGGGTAGGTCAGTATATGCCTTTAATCCCAACACTCAGGAGGCAGAGGAAAGAAAGTCTCTGAGTTTAAGGCCAGCCTGGTTTACAGAGTAAGATCTGGGACAGCCAGGTATACACAGAGAAACCCTGTCTCGAAAAACCAAAAATATGTGGGTGAATCACAGACAATATATTATTCGTTGCTAACAAGTTAATGAAAGCATGCTATTATTAATCCAACTTACAGAAAAGGCAGTAGGAATATTAAAAAGGAGGAGCACTTTCCACAGGCCTCATAGCTAGTTTGTGGTTAAGCTCAAGTAAACACTGGAATCCACACATCTGCATGATTTGCACTCATGGCAGAGTATTCCATACAACACTTCACTACAAATTTCCCTAATACAAAGGGATAGTAGTAAGATAAATCTGGAGTTTCATCAACAAACTCTAAATTCATTTTAAACTTTGTCTTAGGGTTTCTATTGCTTTGATGAAAAACTATGACCAAAAAGCAAGTTGGGGGGGAAAGGGTTTATTTGGCTTACACTTCCAGATCATAGTCCATCATTGGAGGAAGTCACAACAGGGACTCAAATAGGGCTGCAACCAGGAGGCAGTAGCTGATGCAGAGGGCATGGAGGGTAGCTGCTTACTGTCTTACTACCCCTGGCTTCCTTACAGAACTCAGGATATCCAACCCAGGGATGGCACCACCCACCATGGGCTGGGCCCTCCCACATTGATCACTAATAGAGAAAATGTCTAACATCTGGATCTCATGGAGTTATTTCCTCAACTGAGGCTCTTTCTTCTCTTATGACTCTACCTTGTGTCAAGTTGACACACAAACTCAGCCAGTACCAACTTATAGAAATATACCATGGCATCCACTGTGAAGCAATCTCATGGGGAATGATGGCCTTTTGGAGATACACCTTTATAAGTAAGTGTTCCAATGCAAAACTTTCTGACAGATTGTTAAAGTAGTGAATCCAGAAAAAAAGTACATTAAGTGCTCTTGGGTGAAAATCCCATTTGAGAAACAATGGAAATTAGTTTTCGCATTAAGTGTAATATGAGAATATCCTTGGACAAGTATAGTGGTGCACATCTGTAATCCTAGCATTCTAGATACAGAGGCTAGAAGATCAGGAGTTCAAGGTCATCCTGGAATACTTACCTGGGTCATATGAGACTCCTTTCAAAAATGTTAAAAAGAAATGAAAAAATAAAAATTCTATTGAGATTTTATGAGTAGTGTTTTGTCAAAAAATAAATAAAACAAATGACATGATTATTCTTCTTTCCATGGTACATGGTTTTACAAGCACACACAAACTTACACACACACACACACACACACACACACACACACACACACAGATACACACAGACACACACACACTACACACCACACACCCTTACAACCTCCTCGTAACAGAGGTAATTCTGTAATTTTAAACACTTTAGATTAATTGAACTTTGGCTTTTCTGCACTATTAACTTTATTCCAGGCACTCTGTGTATCAGCACACATTAATCCACAGTCAAATTAGAATATCTTCCCCAGTTTAGCTTAACTTCAGCACAATTCTTTCCTCTCAATGAGCTCTATTGAATCCATACCATAATTTGATAACTAGTGAAATAAGCAGAGGTTGATGTGGATTAATACAGGAAAGTGTTTTACTGTGATAAATTTTAATTGCTAACTCCAGGAACTGGAAGAAGACTTGAATGCCATCTTCTAATATGTTAAGATTATTTTTCAAGGCATCATGGAACTAAGAAGGCTGTAAGTCCACTGATAGAGTCACAGCCAATGTGTAATTGAAGTGGTAGGTGTGCAGAGTACTGTCATCCCAGTCATGTGCTGTCACTGATAACACAAAGTGAAGAGATTTAGAGACTTTAAAGAAATTCTTTGCTAGCTAAATATACCATGTCTTTGGAAGCATTGTATCAAATGTGTCAAAGAGAAATTCATTCTCTCTGTGATTCTGTTCAAAGTTTTATGGCTTCATCATTCTTGCCCTTTCCTGTTTTGTGATATTCATGCCATGTGTCTGCATCTTTGGACCTAATGCAAAAACTCACACAAACATAATCCCTGTGCCAAAACTTGAACAGTCCTTGATGGTGATAATAACAACATCATATAGTGGGAGTCTATTTTACAGTATCTAGAACATAAACATCTAGGTTCTAAGCACCCATTGAAATTACTAAATGAATTATATATCCTGCTTATATCAACTTACAATGGTATATATCAATGAAATTATAGTTAAAAATCTAAACAACTACATGTATTTTTGAAAATGGTAGCATTTGATTTAAAATTATAAAATCGCATTCAACTCTTACAAAAAATTCTCTTTTGGAAAATATTGCAATTTCTATAATATTAAATGCACTGAAAATGTGTGTCATTAAATGAAATTACTTTAATCTAGCTTTGTAAGGAAGGCAACAAAGGTAAGATTTCTCAACTACATTTTGACAGAAGAAGAACTAGAGAACTCAAAGAACTTACCCATACTTAGAGGTACTTGGGATAGTGTGAAGTGAGACTGAGAACATTTGTGCTAATGACAAAGACTCTGGTTATATTGTTAGAAAGGAAAATCAATTTATTTGAAGAAAATGAGACAGGAAATTTAAGTCCTACATCTTCCTTTCTTGAGTGGAAAGAACATTACATTCTTAATCCTCTATCTTCACTATAGAAAAAGGGCACATCTTCCTCACAGCCAGCACTCAACAGTAGTGCATTCTTAGCAGGGCTTTGACACCCTCTTTGGCTCATGTAACACCATGAATTACAATAGTCTATCAGAATGAAGGGGCTAAAGAAGCTTCAGGAACCACATTGGTTGTGGTTTTATGCAACCACATGGGCGTATTTGGCGAGTAGCTCTCCAAACACATACATTCAGGAAGAAGTAATGATAAGTTTTCATAATATCTACACCAGAGGTTTGAAATTCTATTTCAGGCTTGTGGGTATATGAAAAAAGGTCATTGGAAACATTGTTGATATTTGTTTATTACTCTTTTGGGGGGGGGTCTGCCACCCAGCTCCCAAATAAATTACACATGGAGGCTTATTCTTAATTATAAATGCCTGGCCTTAGCTTCACTTGTTTCTAGCCAGCTTTCTTCAACTTTAAATTATACCATCTACCTTTTGCCTCTGGACTTTTCCCTTTCTCTTACTTCTGGAATTCCTACTCTTACTCTGTGGCTTTCTGTGTAGCTGGCAGATGGCCCCTGGAGTCCTCCTTCTTCTCTGGATACTTCCTTCTTCCTCTCACTCCTCCATCTCTTTTTCTCCTTCTATATATTCTCTCTCCTCCCAGCCCCACCTATCCTGTCTTCTGTTTTGCCATTGGCCATTCAGCTCTTTATTAGACCATCAGGTGTTTTAGACAGGAACAGTAACACAGCTTCATAGAGTTAAATAAATGCAACATAAAGAAAAGTAACACACTTTAAAATAATATTCTACAACAGAACATTATTTCTTACCGTGTTTCCCCACTTGTTTAAAATCATGAGCTTTTTTTTTTTCCATTTGCTGGGCACTGTGTTGTATGCCTGTCAGCATCTTGGAGATAGAGGCAGTAGCATCAGAATTTCAAGGTCATCCTTACGTTCATAGTGAATTTGACACCAACTTATAGTACGAGACCCCATATGAAAAGAACAAAACAAGTTAAAATTAAAACTGTCCTAACAACCAACCAATAAGAACTTCTGACTCACCTCATAAATCTTATGATTAATATAGTAGTTTTCAAAAAGTAAGATGATCCACTTGATTCATGATTATTCCATCAAGACCTAACTTTGTACTATTTATAAAGTATGAGCAACAAAAACTGTAACATTTTTGTTCTACTGAATTGAAAAACAAAAGAATTCCTTGGGGAATTTCAAAGTACCACTTAAATAACAAACTTTAAGTGTGGCATCTATTCTAAGTACAACTTTTTAAATTCATGAAAACATATAAAAAGCCTTTGGGTGATAGAAATTCTATTAATATTTTATATTCTTCTACAATGAAACAATTAAAATTTCCACAGTGAACTTTTACTTAATTAAATTTACATTTTTGGCATTTATTCCTTCACATATTTAAATGTCTATGCAAAGTATGTTACATATCTATCACACGGGTCAGAGTCAGAATTAATACCTGTGATTATGTAAACAAGCACAGCTACCAAGATTCCACAGTTCCCTGTAGCAAATCCTACCAGCCATTCCCTCAATTTTTCCTTCTTCCTGCTGATATTCAATGTCCTCTGCTACTGTAAATACAACTTGCATTTCCAAATAACTAAACTATAAAATAAAAAGTTAAGGTTTCTAAAACCATGGGCAGCCTTTTCTAAATTTTCTTCACCATTTACTTTACCATTTTATCAAACTCTTTTTGGATGTCTATAATTTCATTCTGACAAAAATTCCTCAGCACAGAGAAGTCCATGAGAAGACTCCAAATAGGTTCTAAGATGGTAACAGAGAGAGGAACATCCTCCAAAAACCTGAGAACTTAAGAGTCTAGGATAGCAAAAGCTCATTTACTTGACTAAAGAACTTCTGTACCAGCTCATTCTCCCCTATTCATACTTGTAAGAGTCAGGTGGTTTTACAATCTCATTGTGAAAAACAACAACAAAAACCCCATTCCTTATTCTAATTTGTTATATCTAAGCAAGGAAGAGAGATAAGAGAAAAATGAATTTTGTATTTGTCTTATGCCAAGATCTCAACATTGTATTTGTTCAAAACATTAAACAACAAAAAACTGAGACAATTTCTGAGTCAAGATAATTTCTTTTCTATGTACAAATGTCATGGAGAAAGACAGACCTACAGTCCTTATTTCTCAATATTTCTAAGAAACATTCCCTATTTGTAAACACTGCATAAACAAGTAACTGCTTTATCTGCTTTTTCTGACATTAGTCAGACCATGAAAAGTAGATATAAATATTGTGAACACATGGCTACAAATTTCCAAAAAATCAAAATAGTAATGCAAAGAAACATGATACCCATAAAGTTCTCCATTGGCAGCTCTGATCCTGTCAGAAATCAGAAAAGCTAATATATTTTCTTGCCTTTTAGAGTTATTATATTCAATGTCTAGAGGGAAATTACTAAAGTAATTTTAAGCTAAATGACTCTTAAATATAAGAGGTACCACCCAAATGGGTTTGAACAAGAGAGCTGTTAGAATAGTTTGGCAAAGCAAAATTCTCCACCCAAACATGGTCATCATGAAGAAAAAGTCTCCCAAGTAGTCTAAGGACATTTAAAATTAGAGGTCAGCTTCCTCAGAACCTCTCAAAACCAGATACTTTCCTACACTTGTCCTTGTCCTAAGCAAAGTCATATTTATATTCAGTGCTGGATAGTTCTAATGGCTATTTTTTAAAAGTGTCCTCCAAAATATCCACTTCCATATCAACATTCTGTCAAAGAGGGAGGAAGTACAGAGGCCACTTTCTCAGTTCTTTACCTTTAGAGAAGAGGAGGCATTTTGTTGGAGTAGATTTCAGATGCTTCTTCTATAATAGAATCAACCCACATCAGTGAGTTATAAGGATATTTTTCTATTGAGGCCTGAACTGTCTTGACTTCAGAAAAAAAAACAAAAACAAAAAAACCACCAAAATTCTCTTTAAAAAATATTTATTTTATGGGTGTGCATGTTTGCCTGAATGTATGTACACAATGTGTGAGCCTGTGCTTGTAGAGGTCAAAGAGGTCTTTGGACCCCAAAAACTGTAGAGTTACACAAGTTGTGAGTCCTCTTGTGTGTGCTGGTGATTGAACCCAGGCCATCAGTAGGAGCAGCAAGTGCTCTTAGCTACTGAGCCATCTCTCCAGCTCCTGTCCCAGCAGTTTTATTTGCTAATGAAGAATTCTTTAAACAAGGAGACACTGGAAACTCACTGGAGACAGAGCTTATTAAGTATCTCCTAGGATTAGAACTCACAAGAAGTCATTTGGTGACTATAGATACAAACAGGTAAGGACAGACCTCACCAGGGAAAAACTTAGGTCATGTTATGTACACATTGGGAATTCTTAAAACATTGGAAGTGGCAGGTATTTAATTCTGCTTATCATTGTAGGCTCACAACCTTTGCTTATCAAGGAACCCTGGACTTTTTATCACAGCACTTATCCTAGGTGGACAAGTATGAGTTATGCCTAGTGGAGAATCAGACAAAAGCCACAGTCCTAGAACTGAGTGTTCCTAGACACATGCTAATGTGTTTCATGTCTATCCTTGAGCCAAACTCATCTGTTTAAGCCAATCAAAGCATATTTATAGATCCAAGAGAAAGTTGTTACTTCTCAAACTTCATAACAGCCTCAATACATGGGGGAGGGGCTTGGTCCTACCTCAACTTGATATGCTAGACTTTGTTGACACCCCATGGGAGGCCTCACCCTCTCTGAGAAGTGGATGGGGGCAGGGTGGGGAGAAAGTAAGGGATGAGTGGGAGGAGGGGAGGGAGGGGGAACTGGGGTCCATATGTAAAAATGAAAAAAAAAACCTTTTAAATAAAAAAGAAGGGGTGCTAGAATGGCAAGAATCAATTGGCCACAAAACCAACCAAACACATTATTATTACTTATCTTAATGCTTCTTTTTTTTATTTTTTGAGGAAACAGTATTTTTTTGTGAATATTTTATGAATTGTTAGAGCTAGAAAAATTAGTAAAAGATGTTTTATTTTCTGCAAACAATTTTCTTACATTGTTGCTCAGGACATCCACAGTTATGTCATTGACACCATTGGGTAGCTCTTACTGACATTCATGGAAACATTGCCATTAGAATTCATGTAAATCAACTCTAAACAATGTAATATAGAAATTCTAACTAGTGTCAATTTCATTCATTTCCAATTTCAATATTATAATTGCTGTTTTCATTACCTTATAATCAATTTCAATGGTGAATCACTAACCAAGATTTATGATGGCCTATTCAATTTACAAATCAGGTTTTGTCGAGAAAGAGGAGGAACTGTAAGAGCATGAATTGTTGAGACCAGGATTTGAAAAAGCACAGGGACAAATAGCCAAACGAATGGAAGCACATGAATTATGAACCAAGGGCTGTGGAGCCCCCAGCTGGATCAGGCCCTCTGGATAAGTGAGACAATTGAATAGATTGAACTGTTTGGGAGGCACCCAGGCTGTGGGACCCAGACCTGTCCTTAGTGCATGAGCTGGCTGTTTGGAACCTTGGACTTACACAGGGACACTTTGCTCAGCCTGGAAGGAGGGGACTGGACCTGCCTGTACTGAATCCACCAGGTTTAAATGAATCCCCAGGGGAGTCTTGGCCCTGGAGGAGATGGAAATGGAGGGGAGGGGCTGGGGGGAAGGTGAGGGAGGGGGCAGGAAGGGGGAGGACAGGGGAACCCATGGCTGATGTGTAAAATTAAAATGCAAATATAATAATAAATAATAATAATTAATAATAATAATAATAAAAAGAATCTGTCCAACAAAAATAGAAAGAAATGAAAAGAAAGAAAAAATAATAAAGGAGGACCTGTGAGAAGGAAAGGGCATTGCTAAGGCTGAGAGGAGGGTAAGACTATGTTGGGGATGAGTGTGAGATCAGAATACATTATACACATATATGCAATTGTCCAGGAATCAATTTGATAAAAAATGTAAAAGAAATGAAACAAATTATATGGTAATTGACTATAAAAGCTAGCTTATAATTATAAAGAGACAAACAGAAGTCATAAAGGACTAATGTTGAATGTCTTAGTTTTCCATCTTACCATAGGAAAGATGATCATAACAACCAGAATACTCATGGACACAGTTGTTTAATAACAATAGATTGACCCTTTATCATTATAAATATCACTCTTAAGTGGCTTTTTCCTTGCCATTTTATTTTGGCTAATATTAATACGTATACTCCAGATTTTAGAGTTTTTCTTCATAACATTTTTCTGTCATTTTACTGTCAATCCGACCTTTAGTGTAATGTTTGTCTCATATATAATATAGAGTTGGAACACAGTGTTATCTGTATTTGATATTATAATCAGTCTTTTAGTTGATTTGTTAACCCATTGATATTTAATGTTATTGAAATATTTGTAATTATTTCTCTAACCTTACTGGGTGTTTTTTCCATACCTTTTGTGGTACTGTTCTTCCTTTAATGCTTTTCCTTTCAAGTTGGTTAAGTATATTCTATTGTCAGTTGAATTTCAGTGATGATAACTCTACAGTTTTCTATATATGCCGACTTATTTGACTGTCTTAGATTATTCATGTTTAAATCCAGTTATGTATGGAAATGATGCTTCTGGATTTTGAAGTAATGTTATTGCTATACATATTATATATATTAAAGTTACAAACGCAGGGATTGGAGAGGTGATTCAGCATTTAAGAGCACTGTTTATATTTCCAGAGGACCAGAGTTCAATTCCCAGCACTCACTTGGAGACTTACAACCATCTGTATCTACAGTCCCAGGATATCTGATTACCTCTTCTAGTGCCCATGGGCACCAGACATGCAGGTGGTACACAGACATTTGCAAAACACCCACACACATGAATTCTTTTTTTTTTTTTGAATAAAAAATTACTAACCCAAACAATTTGAATGAAAAAAAAGAAATTCTAGCTAGTGTCAATTTCATTCATTTCCAATTTCAATATTATAATTGCTGTTCTCATTATTAACCTTACAATCAATTCCAATGGTGAACCACTAACCAAGGTTCATGATGGCCTATTCAATTTACAAATCAGGTTTGTTCAAATTTCAGGAAATAAAAAAAATCTGATAGAAGCTACCTTGTTTGGGCACCTTGTCATAGATATTAATTAAGCCAAGAAAGCAGTGATTTAGGACATCTAACTAGTCAACTAATATTTTATGGGAATAAATGAGGATCATATTGAACACATGAAATAACTAAAAAACATATGAACAATAAAGGAATGTTTCTCAAATGTCAGAGTAGGTGGCTACTTCTACATCATCTTGAATGTGACCCATCTCGTCCAATAATGGAAGCCAAGCAGGTTTGGAACTAGTAAGAACTTAGATGGGCAATATCGGATCACAGGAGTGACAGGACAGAGACAACTCCACCCAAGGCTAGTTCTCCCCAGCAATTGTTCATCAATTCCACAACCTTTGGTGGTCACTTGTGAATTCTGTAACTTTCTGAGATCCCTGAGGCTTGAAAGTTTACAAAGTTTTCTGGGTCTGACTCCTCTTTCTATATGAATAGGCGGGTTACTACATCTATGTTTGGGAAAAATATCCCTAGGTTAAAGCCTATGTTGCATCTTTCTAACAAGACTTTAGAAATGAATTTTAAAGAACAATTTTACAATAATAGGATTAAATTCACAGAATTAAATTCATAGAAATTAAAAATTTACATTTAAAGACATAAGGTCTATTTCAGATCTCTGGCACTCACATGAGTCTCTATAAACTCCATCATGACACTGTATACCTGATTTATCAAGCAGAGATAGGAAGATCCTTGTAGTTTATCAGTCAGTCAGTCAATCTTGACAATTGTTAAGTTCTGAATTCAGTGAGACATTCTCTATCAGAAAGAAAAGTAGAGAAGTAAATGAAAAAAATAATCTGATATCAATCTAAACTACACGCACACACACACACACACACACACACACACACACACACACACTCATGAAAAATACATACCTAAGCCACACACACACACACACACACACGAATTGGTCTTTAATCAATTGAATGAGTAAAGCCTGAGACTTTTAACTCTGAAAAATAGATAACTTTCTGACTGATACAAATTATTATCTCATGCCATGTACAAAAAAATTAGCAAGAAGTAATTAATAGACCTATACTTAATGACAAAATTACATCAGCAAGGGGTACATGAGGACCTTTCTTTTGGGAAGAAATACAAAATAAGCACAGCAGAACAAAGTAAAGAAAAAAATAAGTTGGAGTACATAAAAATAAAAAAATATTTTGCCTTTCAAAATCAGTGCTATAAAAATGAAAAAGTAAAACAATGTATTTTTTTTTTCAAGATTCAAATGAAGAACTCAAATGCCTATGAACAGATGAATGGAAAAAATGCACGGATACTCGTTCAGTAAGATATTACTCCATAGCACTAATAAACAGCTTATTAATATATATAACTACACAGTTGTCCTGAAAAGCTATGCTAGGTAAGAGAAATAAGACAAAAAAGAGAATGCAGGAACCGACATACTAACATTGTAAGTGAGAAAGATGATCAGCCCTCAACTGAGGAAATCCATAGTCCAGGCACAATAAACTGCTGCTGCCTTTGAACAATACATTCCTTACCTTTCATTTGTAATGAACTCCTGGTTTGTATATATGCATAGCTTTTTAAAATTGAAAATTGACTATTCTCTCATACAGTACTTCCCAATCACGCTTTCACCCCATTCTTCCCAGCCTCACCCACTGACCTCCCTCTCCCTGCTCCACTCCCCTCCTGTTTCCTTTTGGAAAAGAGCAGGACTGGAGGAGACAACAGACAAAACAAGATAAGGTAAGACAAGGCAAATACCCTCAAACCGAGGCTGGACAAGGCAACACAGTAGAAGGAAAGGAGTGCATGAGCTGGCTGTTTGGAACCTTGGGCTTACACAGGGACACTTTGCTCAGTCTGGAAGGAGGTGACAGGACCTGCCTGTACTGAATCCACCAGGTTTAAATGAATCCCCAGGGGTGCCTTGATCCTGGAGGACTTGGGAATGGAGGGGAGGGGCTGGGGGGAAGGTGGGGGTGGGAGGGGGGAGGACAGGGGAACCCATGGCTGATGTATAAAATTTAAAACACATAATAATAAAGAAAAAATTATAAAAAAATTAAACTTACTCCATTTATTATGTTAATTATTGCTTCAAAAATAGCTGCAAGAAACACCTCTAACTCTGAAATTGATGTTCTCTTTGATCGGGTCATTTACTCCTTAGCTCTTTTTTGTTTATTTATTCCTTCACTTCTTTTGTTTGTTTGTTTTGTTCCCTTAGCTTTGCAGAAACTTTTCAGAATTATGAGGTCCAAGTTGTCAGTTGTGCCCTTCTGAGCGAATGAAGAGTTTTTCAAAGTATTCCCTATGTCTGTATTTTATAGTGCACTGTCTATTCTCTTCTAGCAGTTTAGTGTTCAGGCTTCAAACTGAGGTCTTTGATCCATTTGGATCTATTTTTTGTGCGGGCTCTAATTTCGTTCTTCTGCATGTGGACATCAAGTTTTCCCAGCACCATTTGCCGAAGATGCTGTCTTTCCTCCAGAGTGTTTTTTCCTCTTTGTCAAATGCCAGGTGACTGAAGTCACAAGTACTATTGTTTGGGTCTCAGTTTTGTTTCACTGGCCTACACGTCTGTGTGTGCCAGTGCCATGAGTTGCTCTCATTACTATAGCTATAAATTATAGCTATAATTGATCTTCAGATCAGGAAGAGCAATCTTTCCAGTATTCTTCCTTTACAGGACTGCATTGGCTATTCAGTGTCTTTTCTGATTCCATATAAATGTCAGGTATTTTTTTTGAAGTATCTTGTAGTTATTTTGATTAGGATTGCATTGAATCTTTAAATTGATTTTTTTGTAGGATGGTAGTTTTCACAATATTAATTCTAATTACCTATGAACACAGGATGTGTTTCCATTTTCTAGTGTCTTTTTCAATCCTTTTCTCCATAGACTTAAAGTTTTCATTGTAGATGTTTTGCAACTTTATAATGAGGTTTATTCCAAGATATTTGATTATATTTGATGCTCGTGTAGATAGGAGCATGCCCATGATCTTCTCCTCGGTGTGTCTACTGTTGATGTTTAGAAAGGCCGCTGATTTTTGTAAGTCAATTGACTTACAAAATTTTGTGTTGTCACTTTGCTGAAATTATTGATGGCTTCTAGAAGTTTTGTGGTAAAATTTTGGGACTCTCGTATTTTAAAGGCCAGATGGCTATCCTTTAATGGCTGAGCAATCTCTTCAGCCCATTAGAGATCTTTTATAATAAAATATACCATATGCAAATAGGGATGATTTGACTTGTTCTTTTACTATTTTAACCCTCTCATTTACTTGCCTTATAGCTTTGTCTAGGCTACCAGCACTGTATTGAAAATTAGTAACGATAATGGGCAGCTCTGTCTTGCTCCTGTTTTTAATAGGATTGCTTCAAGATTCTCACCATTTAGGCTAATGTTGGCTGTGGGTTTGAAATACACAGCCCTTATTAAATGCAAGAAATAAAGGGCATCAACATGGGGATGAGGGTGGGAGAGCTTAGAGGAAGGGTACCTGGGTAGGGCTAGAGGGAGGAAAGAAATGGAGAAAATTGTTATAATTTTATTTCAATTAAAGACATTTTTTTAAAATATAAAAAAATCCTCTTTGAATTGTGATATGGTAATTGTCTTTTCTGAGTCTCAATATCTTGTCTGCAAAGACAGGCTAGACTAGCTTTCTTAAGTCCTTTTGAATTTGAAGGGCTTGTTTTTTGATTTTGTGGATGTTATGCACACTTCACATTTAGCTTAACTTGGCTGAGTGAATTGTGTTACTCATTGAAGTATGACTGAAGGGAATATGAATACAACTATCTGCCTCATCTATGCAATCTTGAAACCTAGATTCCAGAATTGGGAAGATGAGGAGGGGTTGAGGGATGCTGCAGAGCTGTCTAAAGCATGAATGTAAGCCAAAAAGCATTTCTCTGTATGTCTATGATGTGAGGGAACTTTCCTGAGTATGGTATATAACTCAAGGATGTGACATGAAAACTAAATGAGGTAGTCTAATGACCTAGCCATCCATCCTTATATAGTAGTGGCTTCCAGGAAAGTTGGCAAAAGTGCCATCTGAGCTTGAGAAGACAGGGGATGTAGGTGATGTAGGTGTGGAAATATTGGAAAAATTCTCAAAAGTAATGACACTGATAAGAGTATCTCATGTGTACTTTAGGCATGAGGCAAAGAACTTTAAACACAGCATAACAGCAAGGTGTGCTATGTACCTGTGCCATCTCTTTGATGGGTCTATAAGTAAAACGTGAGTAGCTAACACTGATTGTTTACCTTGGAAGAAAGCATGAACAGGAAACAATCTTGAGGTAACCCTCAAGAAACATTTAAAAGAAATATAGAAATCTCAGAAAACCATCAGAATTTGCAGACTTAGAATATGGGGAACATTCTTATTTCCAACTAGTACATCAAATATAGAGAAGGCACAAACAACAGTGGGTAATTCTTCTGTTAAACAAAGCTCAAACCAACAGTGTGCATGGAGGACTTTGTTTCATATTATTACTAAAATCATTACAAACATCCTTTATTTCAAGAGCTAAAATTTAAATGAAAGACATTCTCTGAGGCCACAGCCATGCCCACTGCCAAACACAGAGGCTGAAAGTGCAGGTTGGTGATGCATACTCTCTTCAGAAGAATTTATGGTCAATGACCATACTTTCTCAGCTGAGAAGGTTCTACAATATATATCTGACTTCTAACCTACCTACCTTTTGTTCTGACTACTCTTAGTCAACATGTGCTAAAGTACATTCCTTGAAATAATTATTTTGTGAAATGTTAATGTTAAAAGTAAATCTGCTGGCAAATTAGTTTATTATCGCAGAAAAAAAAAAGAGTAATGGAATGTTAAAAGCTAGAGGACAGGTAGGCATGCCCTAAAGCCCTTCCTCTGGACATGGCATGGCTACTGCACTCATAGCCCCTGTGCTTATATGCACAGGCCTTCACAAGACTGGGTCTGTCAACACTGCATCATGGATAGGGGAGGGCTTAATGAAGTCTTACCCATATGCACAGGCCTGCACAAGACTGGGTCTGTCAACACTGTATCATGGATAGGGGAGGGCTTAATGAAGTCTTACCCCTCCCTTGGGAAGGTATTGGCAGTTAATATTTGTTGGAGAAGCAGGGGACATGTTTTAGGGGTGAAGCCAGTGCTGTTACTCATATTCCAGTGAATAACCCCATACCCATGCTCATTCAAACAACCCTAATTAAACTCAGTAGTTGACAAAAAAGAAAAGAACAAGACATGAAAATAAGAAAAGAACTTTTGTGGTAAATAAGAGGTGGAGATAAGAAACAATATGGGGTGAATATGATCAAAATGAATTACATACATCTTTGAAATAGGCAAGGAAACATTTTTTAGCTAAAAGAAAAATTTTACATTAAAATTTTGAGTGTAGGACTTTTCAGGGACTTTTAAACATCAGTGGAAATGGTGAATATCCAAGGGGTTTCTGACCATAGAATGTCTTTGTTTTCCTGTTAAGCATCTTGCACACTTCTCCTTCTACGGAAAATACATAGAATTCACTACTCTGCTAAAATGACTCCAGTGTCACTGGAAACACTAAACAGATGTTAATAGATTTCTTTGTCCTCTCTGTGTATATGGTTCCCTCATGGAAAGAAGACAGACTAGAAAGTATGACACTACACCTTAAATGTTTGCTTCTGGTCAGTTATATTTTCATGCCATGTGGACTGAGATTAATCAATACATTTGTTTCTCCATTATGTCATGTTAATAGCTCAATTACAGCACTTCACCCCAGCTAAGAAACTGCCTTTTGTTGTCCTCAGTACAGAAGAATAAAGCCTCAGTTCAGTGGGAAATAAGCCAACCATAGCTAGCTGCTGGCCCGATGCCTGGCACTCTAGTGGAACATGATACAGGAGCAGGGAGCCGTAAAGAGTCCTGAGCAAAGTGCTGAAGCATTGCTCACCTCCTAGCCTCCCACTCCCATTCTGTTCCTGTCTCTTGTCCAGCTTCAAGTTAAGCCCCATGGTTCACCTGCTCCCTGGGCTCCTCTGTCTTAATGTCCTCCGTCTTCTCCACACATGCTTTTTGTTCTTTCCTCCCAAATTTCCCTTGTCTGTGCTGGGAGCCTGCTTACTCTTTTTGTTTGAAATACCGCATTGTCTTTAATTTCCTACTTCAATGTAAGCTCTTTCTTAAAAAAAATCAAAGCGTACCCTTCCTCCTAGTTTTGATATGACTCTCATGTTTATTGGGTTTATTACTTTTAATACAAGAGGATTTCACCTAACTATACAGAATATGGAAGTGGGTTATATAATTAATTCACCTCTGGTTCTTTGTATACATAATTTCCTCATTTAGAACATGTACTGAAAGACACTGGTGAATAAGGAAATTTAAATGAAGCAATAACCCACAATTAACCCTGGTCAAACACACAGGGCTACATAGTTCCAGTAACTGCAAGCCCCAGAAAGGTCCTGTTTACAACAATGTGTTAGTAATTTGAATTTGTGACAAAGAAGACTTAAATGACATACCATACCTACTAGGTGAGTTTCTATCTACACATCTTTCATAGAAGGCTTGCAGTCATTTGTTAGCCCTAAAAATTCTTCATCATTCTCTAGACCTGAATATGTAGATCTTGACTTTGTGTTCCCAAGACACACCCTCCCAAACCTTGAACTCTGCCCTTCCATTTTTATGGAGAACAGACAACCTCTGTATCTTCTGAGACAGCATCTCTCTAAAACATCAACCATACTCACTCTGCAACTTTTCTTCTACCTCAAATGTGCTGCAGTTAGACCTTACAACCACTACCATCTCACGAAAAATCTACACTTTCCAAGGACTCCAATACCTTCCAGACAACCAAGCTCTTTGTCCAGTCTTGAAAAAGACTTTTGACTGCTAATCACTTGGTCCTCCTTATCACTTCTTTACAGAGCATCCCAGCAGTGTTAGTCCTGGTTTTCTGCTCAGCTGCATGCTTCCCTTATCACTGCAGTGGTAGCTTCCTAACTTTTCCCTGGCTTGTAAGGTCGCTGTCCCTAGGAATCAGTCATTGGACAGTCTCTTTACTAGCTGTATTTGTCCCAGAAGTGTCCTCACAGGGGCCTACAACTTCCAAGTTTTGATTTGCTAGTGACCCCTGAATTTATATCCCAGCCTAAGCTTTTCTCCGAAATCTGGGTCTTCATAGCCAACTTCCTGTTTATGACTTTCAGTTGTGTGATTAGCAGATGCCTCATTCTATAGTACCTTGGGGATTCTTCCCCAACCATAAGTGATTTACTTACATTCTTCATACAATGAAATTCCTTTAAGTATTAGAACCTACAAATATTGACTCTTTAATATACCAATCATCTGATAGTTAAGAAGATATAGATGGTTTCCAATACAGTGTTGATCCCTCATGTCTCCACTTTCTCTTCTTTCCCCACCCACTGGAGAGGTAATCACTGTCCCCAACTTCTACCTACTGAATAACTTTTCTCCTGTCGACTTTATAGAAACAAAATCATAAGGTATGCATTTTTATGTGTTAGTATTTTGACTCAATCTAGTAGTTTTGAGACACTCTTTTCTTTCTAAAAGACAATTAATCCAGTTTCCCTTCTGAACAGCTGGAAACAAACAAAGAAGCAAACAATTAATCCAGTTTCCCTGCTGAACAGCTGGAAACAAACAAAGAAGCAAACAGAACAAACAGCAAAAATCATGGTGTGATTCTACCCCCTTTACCTCTGTCTGACATGGCTGTTTCCAGTTGGTAGTTACTCAGGAGAAAGGTTAGACGAGCTTTGCACAAGATGACTGCAGAAACATGTCTTAATTTCTCCCAGGGAAAACCAGAGAAAAGGCTATCTGACCTGTAGTTAAACATTTATTCAATTGTATAATGTGTCACTAAATGGTTTTCCAGACTGACTGGTTCAGTCCACCCTCATGTGACACGTGTCTATCATTCTTCACATCTTCTCTGTCGATTAGTACTGTCAGTCATTAGTATTTTGGCATTCTGATTAACTGTGAAAATGGATTTCACAATGATCTTTAGCTCGAATTTCCTATTTATCTACAATAATAAATTCTCATGTGCTTATAAGCCATCCCTACCTCATTTGCTGTGTGATACCTTTCTATGCCCCCATTTTGACAAGAGAGTTTGTGCTTTGCTTCCTTTTAAATTTGTGGGAATTTATATATTTCCAATGCGAGTGATTTCAGAACAAATATCCCACAAATGGCCACAACATCCCACAAGTGTTGCCCACAACAACTATTTTTTTCTGTTAATTTTTCCTTTTTCATTTGTATGTGAATGTGTGTATATGTGTGTAGGGAGTGTGTATGAGTGTGCATGTATGATTTGGACATGCATGGCGTACATAAATACACTTACATATGGAAGTCTGAGAATGGTTTAAAGACACATCCTTATTGGGTTAATCCTAGGCGTCTGTCTTAATCACTGAGACAGGGTCTCTGTCCTAATCAAACTTGGAGCTCACAAATATGGCTTCTGTCTATAGCCAGCCCACTCTGAGGATCTCCTTTCTCTGTTTTCCAGGGCAGATAGCCCTGTCCATGTGTCATCTCACATGGATGCTGGTATCAGAACTCCAAGCCTCAGTTTTGTGTGGCAAATGCTTTAATCTTTGCACTATCTCCCCAGCCATATTCATTTTTTAATGATAGACTTTTGTGAGCAGATTTTCAAAATTACTGTGCTCCCTGATCAATAGCTTCATTGATAGTGCATGGGAAGAACTAAATTAATTCAGGAAGACACTATGTTCATGAGTTGCAGAATAATTTCTCATCTACTGCCACAGATTCAAAGAAGCTCAGTGCAAGATGAAAATTCTACTTTGAATGAATTGGTGGATTCATTTCAATTTGTAGAAGGCAATTTCATAGAAGTATCATCATTGCAACATCAAAGAAGAAAAGCTGATTTGTTGAGACTTCTGCTACATTGGTTAAAGACACCCTTTAAAATAGTTTCAATCAAAACAGCATAGTATTTTTATGAGGATAGGAAATACATCTCTGGAAAGAACAGAGACTTTGAAGGTAGGTTCATCTGGGTATGGACAATCAGTTGCATTATGGTTCCCAGACAACAAAATGAGGAAAGAATATTTTGCTACTGGAAAAACTGTAAACCCATCTCCTTCCAGGACAAGGTTTTCCCATTTGGTCTTTGCCAGCTTTTGGCTTATTTAATGAAATCAGAATTTCATTCCCACTTTCTGTGCATTACCTCTGATTTTAAGCAATTATACAAAAGAAGAAAAATATGAAAGAAGGTCTTAGCTGATAGTGACCTAGCAAACAAAAGTCTGGAAACTTGATGATGGGAAGCCATAGACAGTGACCATGATCACTTTTGAGCTCCAAAGACTCCATATTGCTCTTATCTCACAAATCTTGGGCTTGTTACAATGGGAAAGGGATCCCAGGCCAGGGGTAAACATAGGTCTGAGGAAGAAATCAAATTTCCATTTTTTTTTTTTTAAGAGAACTTGCCTTCAAGGTTTTGAGTTAGATTTTACGTTTCTCTTATCTAATAATCAGGAGTGAATAACTATTTCAAATATTCAATGATTTTCAAGATCACTGGCAGTCAGGAAATACAAGAACTTTTTGAGCCCCCTAAAACCTTTAATAAATGACATCTATATGTGGTGATATTTTATTTGTGCTGAAATGAGGTGATATTTTATTTGTATGTTAATAAATAGAGTTTGCCTGGAGATCAGAGGAAATAGCAAGCCATTTTAAGTAAACACAAAAGTCAGGCATTGGTAAACACTTAGTAGGCAGGGTCTCTGTGGGTTCAAGACCACACTAGGGAGCAGAGCCAAGTGTGGTGTCACATGCCTTTAATCTAGTACCAACCATAGAGACTTGGAGGTCTGTACAGACAGGCAGTGACAAGGAAGTGAGGTAGCTGGGCTAAGAACTAACAAGAGGGCAGAAAAGCAAGGCATATAACTGTGTGGGTAGTCAGGAAGTGGCTCACATTTGGAAGCTGTAGAGTTGGTGACATAAGGAAGATTGTCTGTTGGCGCTCACTATTTCCCTGGTCTATGGCTTTCACGCCTATGTTTGGTTCTGTGGTTTTTATTTAATAAGACGATTTAGAAATTCATCTATATCTGTGTGGCCTTCCACTTTTGGTGTTTAACCAGTAAAGATAAATTTAAAATAAAAGTGTCTCAACTCTGCACTACCCAACTAGAAGCCAATCATACCTGTGCTCTGGGGTGATAAGCAGTATATAAGCCATTAGTGTTCATAAAGCTTGGGACTGGTCAACAGCTCTTATTAAATACACCTTTTCCTCAATGTATTTGAACCCATTAAAATTACTTCAACCTTTACCCAACATGGGCCTCACTCTTCCTCAGACACTTTTTAACTTCCTTTAAAATATAACTTTGTCTTGATCACCTGCCACACTTGCTAACAAATTATTTTGTTGAGGAGACTGAAAATCTGGAGAGAAGTGAGTCTTGTCTCCTGGTTGCCCTCACAGCAGTGCATCTGAGTAATTGGTACATCCCACCATACACTTGTTCATACTCTGTCAATCATGCTGCTTAAGTGTCTTCAAATCAAATTTCATTCATAAAACTTTTGCTAGTCTTCAAACTCTGTATCTTCCAAGTACTGTGCTTCCAGCTTCAGAGGAAATTACCAATCCTGGGCAGCTGGCTGCTAACACGATGTCCTGTTGATTTTGCTCATATGTAAAACTGTCCAGAGGAAAGTGATTTTCCCAGAGCCCTACACTATCTAAGGAAGGAAAGCTAGATTTCATCAAACTCCTGTCAGACCCTATGCCAATTATGTGAACTCTCTTTAGATTTTCAAGCCCCAAATATATATATCATTAATACCCAGTGTGCTTGGGCAAGTTTTCCTTGAAGCCCAGGCATGAGGCACAGTTCCTAGCTTGCAGCACTTCTAAGGAAAAGCCAAAATCTAGGGGCAAGCAGTGCGTTTCAGGTGTGCTTCTAGCAGTCTTTCTGGGTCCCTGCTCACATAGTCTTTCCCCCTCTATTCCATGATATGAGAGGATTGTCTAGGCCATAAGCCCTATAGCACCCATGTTAATGTGCTATCTTTCCATAGGTCCAAAAATAGTAGTCACCAATCAGGGAATAGAATTTCCAAACTGTAAGTACAAATGTATCTTTACTCTTTATAAGTTGATCATGTCATATATTTGTTAGAGGGACAGAAAGCTAACTAGCACAGGTATATGCACAACAATTAGCTCAGACCAGTTATGCATATAAGCTTTTGATAAATCACACTATAATATAATCATGGAATAATAACAGCATACAGTATACAAAGCTTAAGTTTCCATAGTCTCCAACCAAACAAACTTCCTCCAGGAGAAAAAGTTTCCTGAGTATGGCACTTACCTCAGTTATTTTAAAATTCTGTTTAGTTTAACTAAAAAATTATGTTAACTCAAAAATTTAGTTTACAGCAAAAATTATTCATGTTTATGGAATATCATATGACATTTTGATACATGTCATTATGCAATATTTAAATCAAGTCAAGCATATCTATTTTATAAAAGCAAAATTCTGAGAGAACCTACTCTTCCTTAAAAGTGTGGTCAGACTTTCTGTGAATTGTCTAAAAGCTGTGCTTAGACTGGAAATACCTATGTGCATTTAACACACAAGCAAAACTTTTAGCAAAGAAAATTTTTAGGCAGGTCTTGCATCAAATTACCCCATTTCTACAGGTTGCTGTGGAAACAGACAACATCTGTGGAAGTGCCAAGAACAATCCACTGCTTGAAAGGGAAGGACCGCTGGAAGCTGAAGAGGCCTGAGCTGACATGTCCAGTAGCCAGACAGCTAGGCAGGCACTGTCTGGGAAGAAAGTGTGGGGGAGGGTCAAGAAAACAACTGACCATTGTCATCAGCTAAGCAGTGACCCAGCTGCTGACTCTCATCACACTCGTGGAACATAGAGAATTCCATTCATGAGAATTAAATTCACTAAGAGTGAGAAATTCAAACTAAAATGATGGAATGAGGTAATTGAAATCATCTTTCTCTGAAACTCCTTGAGGTAAAAAGTCTAAGCAAGGCACCAGTTCCCAGTGTTTCTAGACACTCTGCCTTCACTAATGGTTGGTTTAGAATACAGGAGTTAAGAGCCATTCTCTTTTCCTGGGCCATTGCCCTTCTTGCTTTGTGACTCTTGGGAACATGGTTAAGAATATCTTCACAGGTGTCTTTTCCTCTTGCACTAATCTACAAGGAGTGGCTCACAATGCCAAGTCTGAGATGGGCTTGGGGTGCTCTGTGACTTAGGCCAATTTGGTGGAGTTTCATTTGCTTTCTCTGTGCAGCCCTACATTTCACAGATGAAAGTGAGGTAACCTTTGCCAAATGGGCTGTCAGCGGAAAAGCTTTATTAGTCACACAGATTGAGAGAGTCCACATTTGTGGTTTGTGGGGATTCACAGTCCCCTCCACTCTACTAAACTGTCTAAGAATTCCTAAAGAGAGACAAGGGATACACCATGTTCAATCTGACAATTCCTCCCACCTCTGACTACCTAAGCCCCTTACCTCCTACTGAGGGTTGGTTCCCAGAACCCCTCTAAACCACATGACAGTACCTATAACTCCAGTTACAGCAGACCCATTGCATTCTAGCAAATCTCTATAACATCAAAAGGAAAGAAAGAAAGAAAGAAAGAAAGAAAGAAAGAAAGAAAGAAAGAAAGAAAGAAAGAAGGGGGAAGAGAGAGAGAGAGAAAGGGAGGGAGGGAGGGAGGGAGGGAGGGAGGGAGGAAGGAAGGAAGGAAGGAAGGAAGGAAGGAAGAAGGAATGAATGAAAGAAGGAAGGAAGAAAGAAAGAAAGGGGAGGGAGTGAGGGAGGAAGGAAGGAAGGAAAAGAAGGAAGGAATTCTATCACTAACTGTGACTTTGGGTATATTATGAAGACTCAGTTCCTAAAACTTTTTTCAGCGTAGGCCTTGGAACCTAGGGTCTATGCAGGGACACTTTGCTCAGCCTTGGTGTAGGGAGGAGGGGACTGGAACTGTCTCAGCTGAATCTACCAAGCTGGGCTGACTCCCCAGGGGAGACTTTGCCTTGGAGGAGGTGGGAATGGGGAGTGGATTGGGGGGAAAGACTGGGGGCTTGGAGGAGGGAGGAAAGGGGAATCCTTGGCTGTAATAAAATTAAATTAATTATAAAATAAAAATATTTTTTTAAAAAACAACTTTTTTTTTCTAAAAATAAAGGTAACATTTGCATTCACCCACATAGTATTTGGTATAATGTATATGTTCAATAAAAGTGTAAAGTGAAATATAGTAAAAAACAAATTAGGATTAGTTAGCCTCACAAAATCCAGACTATTTCTCCAGAGCAGACGTGAAGTCAAGAAGGAAATGTTTCTTGTGTTAAGCTTTACAACCACAGCCTTAGTGGTTTGAATTGTGGAAGAATGGTATCTAACATTAACTGACACATAGACATGAAGTTGGTTAATATTTTCAAATTCTACTTTCCCTTATTTCAGTGATACCTCTCCTGAAATCCAAACATAACCTTTAGTGTGCCGAATTAAAGTTGTGTCTGTCTTTCCATCATCTAATGAAAAAAATTATTTGACGAGGATCACAGCTCACATCTCATTCCCTGCTTACTGTGCACACCACACCCTTGTCTTCCCGGTTTCAAACACACTTAGCTACTTTCCATAACCTAAGGACCACAGTAACTCGCAGGAGTGCCTGGCCAGTGCTGACCCTCAGAAGGTGACTTGCTTCATTTTCATTTGACATTTTCACCAAGCATTTCCCAAGCATCCTCCAGCCCTTGTGGAATCACAGACTTCGTGAGTCGTCCTCTGTGCTCTGACCCTCCTCTTCAGACCCCCATTCTCCAGTGCCACATCTCTGGGCTGCACTGGAAGACCACGGCTGCTGCTCAGCCTCCCAGCTCCTTCATTTCCTTCCTAAGACTCCAGAACCTCTAGATTCTCAGCATCTCCCAGAAGGCTCTGCACAAGCATCTGTTAAATGAAGGCATGAGAGAATAAAGAAGGTTTCTGGAAACTTTTACATGACAAACGCCTCTGGGGCATAGAAGAGAAGCTTCCTTCCAGCAAGGGCTTTTGTTGTGGCAATAATGTGCATAGCAGAAGCTGAGGCTCAGGAGAAGGCTCAGTGTAAAATCCAGTTTATTCATCTTCATAGTGGAAAGTTGGGAGCAAGACTCTTTACCTTGGTCAGCCTGTTTCCCTTTCTGCATTCATTCTTACACACTCTGGTTCTCAGCACAAGCTGAACATGTGGGGACAGTTTGTTAATAGCTACACTATTTCTCTACAACTTATGCAATTTGTATTTTTAACTATATGTTAGTTTAAGTGAGTGCTTGAGCCAATGTGTGCATCACTTGATCTTAACAGAGTAGAATGTCTCTCCCTTAAAATGTAGCAAAAGTGGGGAGGAAGGATAGGAAAGACCTCCAAAGATTAAATATATTAATCTGTACCTGTGTTCATACCCATATGTGTGCAAGTACTCTGCATGCATATGTGTGCATGTCAGAAGATGTCAAAGATACTGCCCCCCACCCGGGTGCTACCCAACTTGTCTTAAAGAGTTTCTTACTTGACTGAAACTCCCTGAGTAGTTGCCAGCTCTCTAGAGTCTCTCAAGCTCTTGGATTACAAGCACCTGTCACTGTACTTACTTTGTCATGTGGATTCTGGGAAACAAACTCAGGTCTTCTTGCTTGCAAGGGAAGCAAGCACTTTACACCATCCAGTCCCTAAATAGAATACTCTTGTCTTCAGGATTATAAAATGCAAAGTGCTGTTAGTTCAATGTTTGTCTTATTTAAACCCAGCTTATATATATTAAGTCTTAAGTCTAATTCTAGGTGCAACAGTTTTGTTGGGGACAAAGTAATACAAATGTGTGAGCTGATTAGAAATTAGCTTCACTAATCAACTTCACTAGAAGCATGTCAGCATAAACATGGAAGAATTCAATGGTCTCAAAATTACTTCTTTACCTAGATAGCATCCAAATCCACTAAAAGCATCCACAGTCTGTCTTTGCTAAAATAAGGGTAATTGGACAGAAAGAATGGAGGTACACCTGCTGTTGTCTTCTGAGGTCTGCTCACTGCTTGGTGAAGGGGTCATTAAATGGGAAGCAGGCTGAGGCACCAAACCCCAGAACTTCATTTACTTGGCAAACACCTGTGATCTTGTGGGAGTTACAAGTGGGAACCATGTTTAATGAGCCCTTGCTTCATTTATTTGTTTGATTTTTCTCCTCTAGTAATGACATGACTCTGGAGAGATTGTCTTAGCAGAGAAAAGGATGAGCAGTTAGCAGGATAATTGATCAACAAGATGCATGTTTCCATGGTGTCAGATAGGTATAGTGTTACATTTCCTTGTCTGCTGTCTCCCTATTGATCCATTGACTTGTGAATCCTGAATAAGCATAAAACACACAGGGATGGAAATTGTACTTTTCTTTTGGAAAGTATAGCTAAGGAGTTGACTTTGCTATTAACATGAATTGTGAGAATAATTTTTCCTGCAATGCTGGCCACATAGCCAGCATATTTTAATTCAGAAATGTCATGTTACACAGCCCAAAACCAAACTGGCAAGAATCAAGTGGGGCAGAGGCTAGAGGTCCTGGAGTGCTCCATGCTCCCTCTCTGACAGAACTGAACTGGCAGAGCCATGACTCATTTCCTCCTGTACTGGGTCCCTAAACATTAGGATCAGCTCTCAACCCAACTCTCTTGGAAGAAAAAAAGACTTCCCTTTCAGACTTTAACAAATGTTAAGCCTGAAAATGACAATGTCCTGGCTTTGGTTCAATCCTTTGTAACTATTACAACCTTCTTATGAGCAATGAAATAAACAGAGAATGTCTTTTTCTAAAGTTTTGGCTAAATCTATGAATGAATTAAATTTCTCTCTATATATGAATATGCATTGTACCATTTTTTTTTCCTCTGGTGCATAGCTATTCTATAGAGATCCAGGCCTGTGATCAAGGGCTCAGTATGACTTTTACCCTCAGCTTTACCTCACTAGGGTAGATGTCCATCAATTTTAGTTAAGATTGAATCTCTGGTTGCATGTCAGATGCCAGACCTAATTTTCCTCAGCACAAACCTTGTTCAGCCAAAAGGCCGTGAGTATCTAAAGGTATCTGTGTGTGAGGCAGGAAACTTACTAGACTCTCTCTGAGAGAGCTTTCCTCTATATCCATTCAATGTAAGTGGAACTGGGATATGGTAGAAGATGACATTAAAATGTGATGGGCCTGGAACAAAGTCTAGTATCTCATGTGTGAAGTATGCTTATAGTCAAGCAAATAAAATGAATTGGTCACAATTTCTCTACTATGTAGATTTATTATTATGTCAAAGGAAAACAACAGAAAATTATTCTTTTTTTATTTTTAATATTATATATGTGTTTGTATGTAGATTTGCACACATAAGTACAGTGTCTACAGAAGCTAAAAAAAGGTGTCAGGGTACAATTCCCTTGAATTGGTGTTATAGGCAGTTGTAAGTCACCTGACATAGTTACTATGTGAGATTAATCACTGAGCCATCTCTTCAGCCTCAAGTAAAGTATTCTTAATAGAAAATTATTCAGTCTTCATACATTTACCAAGCTCCTTAATTGTATATGAAGACATCAGGTGTCTGTTTTTGGATTCAAGGTCATCCTGATCTTCCAGGGGCAACAGATATCTACTTTTAAATATTTATTTTACCACTCAAAATTATTCATTGTAAGGTCACATAGGCAAGTGGAACATTCTAGAAATATAATATATCAAAGGAAAATGACTCCAGAGTTTAGAGACAGCAGCATACATTTCAAGATCCCTTTCTTCCTCCTGTTGGATGCAAAGTCTTAGACTCATTGTTAAGTTTATTTCCCACTCTTGTAACTGTCAAAGGCAGATCTATCTGTTTGGGTGACACTCTGAATGTCTAGGATCTCCTTAGAGCTCATCTAATTCAGGAAAGATTCATAGAGCTGAGTGCATCCCCATCACACCACACAATAGAACCCTGTGCATCTCCATCATAGAACAGGGTAGAATACTGTGCATCCTCATCATAGCACCAAGTGGAACCATGTGCACCCTCAACACAGCACCAAGTGGAACCATGTGCACCCTATAGCACCCAGTAGAACCATGTGCATCCTCAACATAGTACACAGTAGGGAGAAGCAGAGGCTTAGAAATTGGAAGCTACCTTGAGCAATGTACAGAGCAAGATCCCAGATAGGAGGGGAAAGAAAGACAGAGATAAACAGAAAGTAAGAGAGAGGAGGAGGGAGTGAGACAGAAAAAGATGAGAAAGAGTGCTATGCACACAAAGATGAGACAGGAATTAGAATTTGGGAACACACACTCACATGCAGCTGATAAAATATTTCCAACAGTGCAAGAAGAAAAGTGATGCTTCTTTCCTTTCCCATTTTTTGTTTAGTTTGTTTATTTATTTGTTTGTTTTCAAGACAGGGTTTGTTGTGATCTGATTTTTCCTTCATCAGATTTCTTTGTATTATTTCTTTTACATAATACATCTTTAGCTCATGAGGAACCTTTTTAGCCATTTTGGGAATCTCTCTGTCACAGGACATTCATCTACCTATTACACCAACACTGTTCCTGGAAGCATGATCTGAGATGGGAATTAAGACAGTTGGATTTAGTTGCATGGAGTTAAGCACTACTCATAGGACTGACTGAGATCATGGTTAGTGGCACAAAATTACGTGATTAACATTATTTTCCTGCCAAAATACCCAGGAAAGCTGTGGAGTGCTCTCTTCCTGGTATGAACTGCACTACTATTATAAGATTAAAAACTTAAGAAGCAAGGCTTAGAAATGTTCTTTTAATTAGCTTAATTTTTTTTTTTTTTTAGAGAAAGAATCTTGGTATTCAAGAGCAGACACTGTGGACCAAGATAGTTTCATGTTTAGGCAAAAGAGGAGCATTGAAGGGGACATACAATATGGAAAATGCAGACAGGACAGGGCATGGTCTATGTCTGCAGGAATCTAATCATAGACAGCATTTACTGAGGAAGACTAGAAAATTAAAACAAAATTCAGTGTTTTCCTTGAATTAAACATGGTTCTCAGCTTCATTGGTAGGGGAGAGGTCAAGCTTCTGAAATAGAAATTAAAAAAAAAGAAAAAAGAAAAAGAGAACATGTTTTTCTTGAATTAGCCTTAGTTCTCATCTTCATGAGTGTGAGTTACTTTTCTTGTTTTGGAGACAAGAATGCCAGACAAGAGCAACTTAAGAGAGGAAAGATATGTTTGGGCTTACAGTTAGAGAGGACAGTTCATCCTGATGGAAAAGACATGGGAGCAGGAACTTGAGGCAGGTGGTCACTTCATGCTCACTGTCCGGAAAGAGAAATGAATGATGCTGGTCAGCTCACTTTCCCTTGTCATTCAAAGAGGGCTTTTATCTCTTGGAGTGATGCCTATGATGCCCATATGCAGGAGAGATCTTTCTTCCACAGAAAAACTTCTCCAAAAGTATCTTCATAAATACCAGGAGATATGCCTCTATTATGAGTCTAAATTTAGTCAAGTTGACAGGGACAATGAATTTTCATAAGTTTGTAGAAGGGCTTCCACACAGAAAATGACCTTCTCCTTCTGTGAGAGAAAGTCAAGAGGCATAAGTTCATACACTAACTTCCTCTTGCCAAGTCACTGTTTTCATAGGTAGCATTGTAAGACTACACATCAGTATTGTCTCTCTTTACAATAGAGGCAAAACATTTCAAATGGACTCTGAACATAGTGATATAGCCATGACAAGGGAACATAA
This sequence comes from Onychomys torridus, assembly GCF_903995425.1. NCBI lineage: Eukaryota > Metazoa > Chordata > Mammalia > Rodentia > Cricetidae > Onychomys > Onychomys torridus. The sequence goes on along the minus strand of NC_050449.1, from coordinate 12,531,168 downwards.
GTATTTTCTCCAACAGGAAAAAAGCTCAGAGGCTGCCTGTCACTTTCATTGGAGCCTTTGGAAAATTTCATTACCACAAGCCTTTGGAGCACATTGCCAGAGCAGATGAGAACTCAGGAGACTAGGGAACTGAGTTCCAGCCTCTAGAGTCATTTCCTGTGTGTTGTGTTTGCTTTGAAGAGAGGATATATACAGCCACACTTTAACTCATTTACCAGAGGAAAATCAAATCAGAAAGCAACCGAGTTACCTCAAAGGCCCTGGAGGGAGGCAGGGAGAGAGAATTACAGTAAGAGGAGATAGAAAGTGAGGAAAGAAAAAAAACCCCATAACTTCAGGTTGCAGAAACACCCTCTAAACCTCTGTCACCTTAAGCTCTGTAAAGGGAGTAAGCTCCCTTCTTTCATACCTGCCTTGGAAATAACACAGACACAAGAATGAGGAGAAAAATTAGAACCTGTCCTTTGAAGCTCATAGACCATCTGAATTTACTGTGTTAAACACACATGGATTCTGGCTGCAGAACTAGGTAAGAAGAGTGTAATAGTCACAATGTAGAAAGTTGTCTCAATTTTCTGGAGTGATGTGACTGTGAACAATCCCATGAAAATAATAGGTGGCTTCTGGAAGGACAGATTTGCAAAGAGGACATTCCTTAGGACTGCTAAGGACTATCTTAGATGGCTTTCTGCTAGTATGGGATTACAGCACTCACTGTGTGCCTTATACAAGCTCAATGTGTGTTTCAAGGCAAATCAAATAACTAGGACATTACTGACAGTCGCCATAAGCTCATGACAGGGACTGTCTAAAGGCCTGGAACAGAAGATAACAATCAAATTAACAGAAGTACATATTTAGTAGGACACTTTGAGTAAGTAGCATAGCTGCTCCAGTATTTTCAATTTCTATGTTACAAATGAGGTGATGTGGGTTTTCAATTAAACATCCAAAGGAAGGACATGTGAGCCAATGAAAGAACTCAGTGAATAAGAATTTCACGTGATATTCATTTATGATGTATTAAGAAAAGGTACGTATATCCTTTAGCAATGGGACTTTTGCCTCTTGTTGAAAATCTTATCAGTAAATGGGACATCCTAAGTTGGGCATGTCTAAAGTATTCATTGTGTTGTTGAGGCATTTTTTGACAGTAAGACAAACTAGAAACTTCAACAAGAAATGAGAGCTATGGAGGTATCCTATTTGCAGGGAGATATGTTTCTCAGAATCAGGGTGACTAGATCTCTAGAATATGTCTAAGAATGCATTTTTATAAACTAGATTAGTAAATGTAAATGTTCCAGTTCCCAAACAAATTGGAAGGAAATTGATGAAATTAACTGCAGTTCCACATATATTCAAAATATTATTTCAACATAGGTTAAATAGAAATGCTAATAAGATATTTAATAATTTTATTTGCATAAAGTTTCTGAAATATAGTTTATATTTCACAAGTACAGACCCCTTGTTTGGACTACTGAGCTTTGAAGTGATGAATAATTATAAATGACAAGTGGCTGCCATGTTAGAAAGAAGCTGACATGCCTCCTGATGCCAATAGTGAGCTGTGCGTAACAAGGTCAGCTCTCTGCCTGACTTGCTTCTGTTCTCTGTGTATACTCTTCTCTCTGTTAGAGACTAAGCTTCTCTTATATCCACGGTAATGACTGAACTAGCCCTCCCATGAAGCAGACACATTTAAATGTTTCTCAGATAAAGCCATGGTCCAACTCTTAACTTTCTGATGCATCAGGAAGACTAACTGACAGGCCTGGTCACATGTCCACTTTACCCCTGTTATGTATGGAGGAATAAATACAGGAAAAATGTGACCAACAGGGTTATCAAAGTTAGAAATATACAGATTAAATTTGAGAAAAAATATTCATTGACTATTCTCTAGGCTTCTCTCAACGACTACTACTGTGTGAAGACAATAGTACCACTAGTTCAACAATGATGACTAAGCTTGTGGCCCATTTTCCCTTTATAGTATTTAATAGAGAACATTGGTTAAAGCCTATAAAATTAATATCCAAGATCAGAGATAAGAAAACAGTTTTAGAGGGCCAGAGGGTAAATACATTAAGTTTTATGGTCCAAGAAACAAAATTGAGGTACTTGGATAACTAGTTCAAAATGATAACACCATTCTGGACTCACACACCATGCAAACATTGGGGACTGGCCAGATTTGTCATGGAAGCATAGTTTTCAGACCCCTGTGTGCCTTTATTCTGTAAATACCAGGAGCGTAGTTTCTAGATTTAAGTTGGTTCTTCCCCAGCCCCATGGAAGCCTGTAACAGATTTTAGCATCAGTGGCTAATGAAGCTCACTCTCACTCTATCCAAACTAAAAAGGAACTGCTAGACTAAAGCAGATTGACACCATCATCACATAAGCCATACTCTTTCCTCTTGCTTCCTGGGTCTGCAGAACCCAAGTTCTGAGTAGACATTTGTATGACTTCCAGAAGGAAGGTACAGGTATGATTAAATACCTAATAAATGGGGGAATGGTCCTGAAATTCTCATCATACCAATCTTTGGGGAACTATTGTAATTCTCAATGACCATTATTTTCACTAATAGTGAGTCAAGTTTTCTTGTGCAGAGATATGTCAAGGATGTGTTCTGAATGTAGCACAAATCCTAATCGGTCTTTTTAATAAAAACCCATAGTCAGATATCAGGGTGAAAGCTGAAAGATCAGAGAAGCAAAGCTGTCAGCCACTAGAAAAACTTCTTACCGCTAGGATCCTCAGCCTGAAAGAGCACTGAGCTCCTGTCTCCTCTGCCTTATATTTCTCTCTCTGCCCAGCCATATCACTTCCTGTCTCCACCTCCCTAGTGCTGGGATTAAAGGCCTGTGTGCCTCCCAAATACTGTGAGAAAAGGCATGAGATCCCAACTGCTGGGATTAAAGACGTGTCCCACCATGCCTGGCCTCTATGGCTAACTAGTGGCTGGCTTTGCCCTCTGATACTCAGGCAAACTGCAAACTTTATTTGTTAGAGCATAGAAAAACAAAAAACAAACAAACAAACAAACAAAAAACCAAACCCACCACATCTGAACTTACCTTGGACAGAAAAGCTACTTCCTGCATGAAATGTAGACCTATATACCTACCTCCCATGATGGTTATGAGGACGAATCTGCACAAGTCAACCAGTCAGCACTGTTCTGACATGTATTAAGCTTCGGAATATGCAATAGTAATGGAGAAATGATGGTGAGGGTACAGATAAAAAGCTGTGGTAGTATTAATGGATAGTCTTCATTACAGCACAGAAGGCCAGGCCAGAATAATTTTTCATGTTAACACTTACCTCAGATGATCAAAGTCCAAGGTTCTTACCTACCAGAAAGCACATTCATAATACAGTCTAAATTTAAACAGTTATAAATCCTATTGATATGATCCAGTTCTGGATATATCAGGCTTCATGCCAGCCTGACACAGAGGAAGTAGGGACACATGGTACTGACCAGAGGTAAGCAGCCAGGTGGTAGAGCATAGATTAATATAAATGGGATAATTTAAGTTGGAAGAACTAGTTAGGAACAAGCTTAAGCTAAGGTTAAGCTTTCATAATTCATATGCAGTCTCCATGTCATTATTTGGGAGCTGGTGGTCCAAGGAAAGATCTGTTACAGATATAGTTGTTGTGACTCACTAGAAAGAAGCCACAGACAATATCACTACCCAGACTTGTATGGCAGAGGTAATTCTTGTTATACTGAGCTGCTTAAAGCCTCAGCACCCAGTGAAGGTATCCACAAACTGGTGATAAAGACAACAGGTGTTTGTACCACACTCTCAGGATAGATAGTTAAGTTGACCCTCAAACAGTTCCTTCCTTTAAGTGTGTAATACTGTAGAATCAATGTAAAAGTGAAGAAGCTGTCAGGTGACTTCAGGTCCCTATAACCAGAAAGCAGGACCTGGATTTGTATCAGATCAAATCCCATATACTTGATCCATGTGAAATATAAAACAAGAAAATCCAGGGACTGGGCTTGGGACTCAGTTGTACAATGCTTAACTAGAGCATACCCAGCCCTGGACTGCATTGCCACAACCTGGAGAAATTGAGGAAGAGGGGAAGGAGGAGGTGAGGGAAAAGGAGAGACAAAGAATCCATATATGGCATCCTTAGAGCATGTTAGGAACTAGATAATTGTACACAATAGGTGGAGGTGGACTGTATCTTTCACACCTGCTTTACCATCCTTTCAAGGAAAAGCTCACCAAAGCCCTTTTCTTGTCAGCAGAGGAATGTCCTAAGTCATAATAGTTGATCATATTGGATTTATGTTCTCTGGGAAAATGGCTTCTACTTTCATTCTTTACTCAGTTTGATGGAGCGATTGTGGTTTAAGATCCCACTATAGGAAGCACAAAGCCCTTGGACATGGGCTCTAACTTCAATTACTGAAACCTGGGGCCAATTATAGAATCATTCAGAGGCTCAGAACCTCCACCTACAAATCCAGGACAATAATATATTTGGGGAGTGGACAGATCATCTACATAAAACTGTACAGCATTTAATAAACAATATTTGCATTATTGCCTAGTAGAGTGCCTGGTATATAAACAAGTAATACGCTAATATTTACTTAGCAATAAAAAGACTCCTAATGAAATTCTTCTATACTCATTGATCAGTGCCTTGCTCAGCCATTGTCAGAGAAGCTTCCTCCTGCTGTAGATGGGAACAAATACAGAAACCCAAGCTAGACAATGTGTAGAGAGTGAGAGACTTAAGAACACTCATCCATAAATGGGATCTCACCATCAAATGCTTCCCCTCAGGGCTGGGGGAACTCTGCAGAAAAGAAGGCAGAAAGAGTGTCAGAGTCAGAAAGGACGGAGGACACCAAGGAAATAAGACCTTTTAGCACAACAGGACAGACACAACATAAGAATTCACAGAGACTATGGCAGCATGCACAGGGCCTACATAAGTCTGAACTAGATAGAGTCATAGAGCTGAAAGGAGAAGTGACCCTAACACAAAAGCTATTGCCAATTGATAATCGCTTGCAAATGAAAATTTAGTTTTCTCCAAGGGGGTTTCAGTAGGAAAACAAACTATGCATGCCCAGCAGTAGATGGCCAACAGAAAATGAACTCAATGGCATCTTTGGGGGTCTCTTGTCTCATAACATCAAGTCCAGGCTTTTTATTTCACACACACACACACACACACACACACACACACACACACACACACACACACACACACGTATGTGCGCGCGCATGTGTGTGTGTGTGTGTGTGTGTGTGTGTGTATAATGGCTTCTAGTTTTGTGTTTTTATGAGATTCCTGAGTGTAAGAGCAAGTGAATCTCTGAGTCTGTATGTGTTCCTTATGCCTTTAGTGGGCTCTTTTTCTTGTTTATTTGTTTTGTCCTATTCCAACATCTTTTTTGTTATATCATATCATATCATATTATACTATCATCCCTGATTGCTTTCTGATGGGGGAGAGAAAGGAGATGGATCCAGATGGGAGGAGAGGTAGGAAGAACTGGGAGGAGTAGAGAGAGGGGAAACCATAATTAGGATGTATTGTATGAAAAAAATCTATTTTTAATAAAATTCTAAAAAGTAAAATATTCATATATAAAAATAAGTAAGTCCTTAATACATGTTTAATATGTCACATACTAACACTTCCACAATGTTAGAGGTTATCACTAATCGAAAATTCTAACAATTTCAGAAGTTCAGGAGTTCAAGATTTGACCTTCATTAATAAAGTACACAGTAGCCTTAGATATTTTACGAATTTGTTCCTTATGTACCATTAAGTATTTTTTTTTCTAAAATCTTCACTTATTATTGTAGCAGTTGAGGTCCCTGAGTTAAATAGAAGAAATCCCTAAATCCTGAGTAACTCCTCAAATTCCCTTCAATAAAGTTTACTGCTTTGGGAAAAGGGGGAGAGTCTTTTCATTTACACACAAGACAATGTCATTGTCACTTGAAATCCCACAGTCTAGGTGATGGGAAACATCAGAATTGAGGTGAACTTAACACACAGTCACAGCCCTCGTAACAGCCCAGGAATATATCCTTCCATGATGGCTGTAGTACATACACAGTGAGGTGCTTCTGGGATCACTGACAACATTCACATTGTAGTCAATATTAAAGGAAAACAAGAAGTCATGTAGAATAACTTCTCTCCAAAGCAGTGGTAAATGAGACTATGTGGCTAAACTTCAGGCACTTGACATTTTATCCCCAAATGTCTACATAAAACAATGTTGCTACATTTGGTTTGGGCAGTTCAGCCTATGACCTTGAAGCCATAAGCTTCTTACATAATGGTAACTTATTTTCTTATTAAATAAAATGGTGATTGAGTGCTTATCCTGTGTAAAATCCCATTTGGGGAGTATATTGAAGATAACCAGATGTCTCTAAGTACAAGCTAAATATCTAGGTTTTATACAAGCCGCACAGAATGGGGCAGTAAAATGCATTCCTAACAGTATAGTGCAGAGCCCACTCACTGGCCATTCCAGCCTATTCTACAAAGGAAGTTCCAGGGCATCCAGGACTGCTACTCAGAGACACTCTGCTTGGAAAACAAATAAACAAACAAAAACTCAAAAACAAAACAACCATTTCATTGTAGATGACACTGTGTTACATAAGGACATTTTCACATAGGCTATATCATACATTGATCATATTCCCCATGCTTCCCATTATTTCCGTTTGCTCTCCTAGCTAATTTTACTTTTACTTCATGCCATATCTATCTCTATATAATATTTGATATATGTGACACAATATATACATATATATGCATTTGCATACCAACCTGGACTATGGGAATTCAAGGAAGAAAACTCATAAAACATGTCTTTCTGAGGCTGGCTTAATTTGCTTAATACGATTATCTTCATTTGTATTCATTTTCCTGAAAATGACCTAGGTTCATTCTTTTTATGTTTGCCTAACACATGTTTTCCTTAACCATGCTCTGTTGGCAGACAGCTATGTTACATAGCTATCCCGCTGTGAACAGTGCTGCAGTAAGTATTAATGTGCAAGCATCTCCAATATGTTGACTCAGAGTCCTTTGAGTAAATATCAGTAGAAGGTGTAGAGGGGTCATATGCTCGATCTAGTTTTAGTTTTGTGAGGAACTTCTGTGCTGACACCCTTAGTGGCTGGACAAGTTTGCATTCTCAGCAACTACGTGAAAGCACTTCCTTTAGTCCATCAGCATTTGTTATTTGTTTCCTAATAACTGCCCCTCTGACTACAATGAGTCTCAAATAACAAAAAATTGAATTATTTATTAATATATCACTGCTGTACATGAGTGTGGTGGGATATGTCTATAGTTCTATCATTTGGGAGGTGGAGGGGGGATAATCAGGAATTTGGGCTAATACTGGCTACAATAACACTTTTGAGACATGAGAGCATGTCTCAAAGTAAAAATGATGTCATAATGAATATGGAAGTTATATGTTTACAGGATTAATTCACTTTGCTTTCATATATTAATCATAATATAATAATCACTATTATGAAAATATGTGTGGAGCACGTTCCTCAAATTAGTTATAAATTATCTCGCATTTCCAAAGAAAATCCTGACAGTATCATGGTACCTGAGAGGAAAGAACACACATCCGGTCACACAGGTGACACTGCAGACACAGCTCCAGCACAGCACTGTGCTGACAGTCACAATTCCCTTAGATACTCTAAGTTCTGTTGTTCTTCTACTACTATTTGTGAGAAGGTAAATAAGTCCCATAAGGAAGTTCAGGGTCAACATGGGAATTCTCACTGTTGAGTCTCTGCTTTTGCCTCAAACTCTTCCATTCTAGTTCCAGGAAACACACAGAAAATTACAGCATAAATGCCCCAGTAAAATGCCCAAGTGCCATATATGGAGTGTTAGGGTTTATAAGTAGAAAATTCTGGGGAAAAAAAGAGTGGGAAAAGACTTGATTGGTGGCAGAGGGTGAGTCAAAAGTCTTCCACTAAAAACACCTCAGTTCACCATGCAGAAGCACATTCCTCTGACATGGGCAAAAAGCCAATGTTAATGCATCATCAACCTATGAGAGCCAGAGGCTGTGCTGCTAGGCTCTGGGTCATATCCTTCCTACAGATAAGCAAGAAGAAATGAGAATCTGAAGGGAATAGATAGCCCGGGAACCAGATTTGAGTATATAAGAAAAATATTTTACATAATATAAGCCATGACCCTCCTCTTTCCCTTGGCAAAGGTGATGTCTGATTTTAACTCATTGGTTGACTTCCCTGCACCCAAAAGCCGTGGAAGGTGATGTTCCCTGTGCAGACTTTAGAATGGCTCTCAATCTGAACTCACTTAAAGATCCTTATTGAACAGCAAGAATAGCAGGCTTAGGAAAAGTCTCCCTATCTGCAGAAGTATTCCATCTCTAGTTTCTGTAATTAAGACAGAAAACTAGGCTGTTCATTGAAGAGTCCACTGTGCCTCCCTTCAACACTAATTATGACATTTATCGTCATGTGCCTTTGAGGACAAGGAATCCTGCCATATTTCTGAAGGCAATGAATCCCAAGCTTCTATTAGACAATGCTTCTGGACCAGCAAGGAACAGCATGGGCCCCTGCTCTGCTGGTTCATTAAAGACTTCCTCCTGCCGCTCAGCAGCAGGAGCAGACACTGAGGCCTTAACCACAGCAGTGTACAGTGCTGCCATGCACATCTGTGATGCCATGCACATCTGTGCTGCTGCATAATGAGGGAAGGAGCTGGAACTCTCCTGCTACTGCCAGAGAGGAAAGAGGAACACAAAGGACGACACTCCCTCATGTTCCCATAGATTCAATCTCTATAGGGCCAGACAAAACAAAACATGACATGTCCAAAACCTAACAACTATCCTTCATATTATTTGGATCTTGACAAAATTCTGATGTTTTATTGTGCTGGAAAGAATTCTCTCTTTTCAGTTAAAATTAATAACACCTTCATCTTTTTAGAGTTGCCAAGCCTTCACAAACTCCCTTATGTCAAGCACTCTCTTCTTATTAATATGTTGCTTATTTTGATTTTAAACGCTACAGTTGGCTTCTAAATTGCAATTAATTTTAAGTTTCTTTTGGTTCTCAAAGTTCTTGCAAGAATCTTCTGTTCAACTTCAACAGTTTTCAGACTTTGAATCACACCCTGGCTATCATGCACATTGGATGTATCATTCTATAAGAAAGTTCTCTACAGTGAATTATGTTCCATTGTCCATTGAATCATGCTGCACTTGTCAGACCCTGCAACAGTTTTTGTGGATATTTAACAAAATGCAAGGACAAACATTTGCTTATTGTGTATCTTATTTCTTTCTTTTATTGTGTGTATGTTGTGTAAATCTGTCAGTATTTCTGTATGTATATATGTGTGTGTGTAAGTCTACATGAGCCTCTGTGTATCTGTGTGTATGAGTGTGCCTGTGTGAGCATGTCTGCCATTATGTATGTGTGAATGTAAAGGTAGATGTTTTGTGTTTAGTTTATGTACTTTTTATTCCACCTAATGGTATTATATTACTTCTGGCCACCTGGGTATGCAATGAGCAGCCTTAGTGAATAACATTTAGTTATTGGTTAAACTTCTGGGGATATGCCATCTGGCTTCTCATTAATGTTCATAATAATGTCTTTAGCTAAAAATAATGGTAGTAACCAGGCCATGCAACTCTCATATATTGTCCTTAAATCACTTCAGCCATTCTCCCTGATATCTCCACATTCCATTTCCTAGTTTACTCTACTTAGCTAGAATTCCAGTCAAAACAGGAAGACAGGGGTTTCTACTTATCGGCCTCTTCCTTTTATGAGGTGTGTAACAATTCTTATTCCCAAGCTCTCAGTTACCCAAGAAGTTACTAATCCTACACACTCATGTGTTATTTCATGAGATGATAGTGCATGCAGATCAGGCTGATAAATGACATTCTGGATTGCTGTATTCTGCCAGCAGCCACAGGCTCTTTGTTACATCAAGAAAGTAAAGAAGCTGCTGTGTGCTGAGAGTTCTCCTTGAGATAATATCAGGGTTTTCAACATTGGGCCATCGCTCATCAATAGGACTTAAAATCTAATTAGTGGACTGCAGCTATTACACTTTAATTTTTTTTATATTTTTTAAATTAATTTAATTTTACATATCAGCCATGATTCCCCTGTCCTCCCTCCTCATGTCCCCCCACTCTCTCCCCAATCCATGCCCCCATTCCCACCTCCTCCAAGACAAGGATTCCCCTGGGGATACAGCTCAGCCTGATAGATTCAGTTGAGGCAGGTCCAGTCCCCTCCTCCCTTCACCCAGGCTGAGTAAAGTGTCCCTGCCCCAGGTTCCAAAAAGCCAGCTCATGCACTAAGGACAGGTCCAACTGCCTGGGGGTCTCCTAAATAGTTCAAGCTAATCAACTGTCTCACTTTCCAGAGAGCCTGGTTTGTCTGCTCCATGGGGCTCCTCAGCTATTGGTTCATAGTTCATGTGTTTTCACTAGTTTGGCTATTTGTCCCTGTCTGTGCTTTTTCCAATCAAGATCTCAATATCTCTTGCTCATATAATCCCTCCTCTTTCTCGCCCATTGGACACCTGGAGCTCCATCTGGGGCCTAGCTGTGGATCTCTGCATCCACTTCCATCAGTCATTGGATGAGAGTTCTACCACGACAGTTAGAGTGTTCAGTCATCTGATCACCAGAGTTGGTCAGTTTGGGCTTTCTCTCAACCATTGCCAGTATCTATTGTGGAGGTATCTTTGTGGATTTCTGGGGACCTCTCTAGCACTTTGCTTCTTTGTATTCCCACAGAGTCTTCACTTATCATGGTATCTCTTTCTTTGTTCTTCTTCTCTGTTCTTGATCCAGCTGGGATCTCCTGCTCCCCTAAGCTCTCTTTCCCTTGACCCTTGACCTTCATTACCCTCTCACCCACATCCAGTTTGCTCATGTAGATCTCATGCATTTCTCTGTCATTGGGTGATCCCTGTGTGTTTGTTAGGGTCCTCTTTACTAGGTAGCCTCCCTGGAGTTGTGAGTAGCAGTCTAGACATCCTTTGCTTTACATCTAGTATCCACCTATGAGGGAGTACATACCATGTTTGTCTTTCTGAGTCTGGGTTAACTCACTCAGGATGAATTTTTCTAGATCCATCCATTTGCCTGCAAACCTCATGATGTCATTGTTTTTCTCTGCTGAGTAGTACTCCATTGTGAATATGTACCACATTTTCTTTATCCATTCTTCAGTTGAAGGGCATTTAGGTTGTTTCTAGGTTCTGGCTATTACAAATAATGCTGCAACGAACATAGCTGAGCATGTGCCCTTGTGGTATGATTGAGCATTCCTTGGGTATATACCCAGGAGTGCTACAGCTGCGTCTTGGGGGAGATTGATTTTCAATTTTCTAAGAAAGCACCATGTTGATTTCCAAAGTGGCTGTACAAGCTTGCGATATCTCAGAGTTGTTTTGATTTGCATTTCCCTGATGATTTGGGATGTTGAGTAGTTCCTTAAATATCTTTCAGCCATTTGACCTTCCTCTGTTGAGAATTCTCTGTTTAGCTCTATAGTCCATCTCTTAATTGGACTGTTGAGCATTTTGATGTCTAATTTCTTGAGTTCTTTATATATTCTGGATATCAGCCCTCTGTCAGATGTGGGGTTGGTGAAGATCTTTTACCATTCTGTAGGTTGTCATTTTGTCTTGTTGACCATGTCCTTTATTCTACAAAAGCTTCTCAGTTTCAAGAAGTCCCATTTATTAAATGTTTCTCTCAGTGTCTGTGCTACCGGTGTTATATTTAGGAAATGATCTCCTGTGCCAATGCATTCAAGACTACTTCCTACTTTCTCTTCTGTCAGATTCAGAGTCACTGGATTTATGTTGAGGTCTTTGATCCACGTGGACTTAAGTTTTGTGCATGGTGACAGATATGGATCTATTTGCAGCCTTCTACATGTTGACATCCAGTTATGCCAGCACTATTTGTTAAAGATGCTTTCTTTTTTCTATTGTACATTTTTGGCTTCTTTGTCAAAAAGTATATGTTCATAGGTATGTAGATTAATGTCAGGGTCTTCAATTTGATTCCCTTTGTCCACATGTTGGTTTTTATGCCAGTACCAAGCTGTTTTTATTACTGTAGCTCTATAGTAGAGCTTGAAGTCAGGGATTGTGATGCCTCCAGAGGTTGTTTTATTGTACAGGATTCTTTTGGCTATCCTGGGTTTGTTTGTTTTTTTTCCCATATGAAGTTGAGTATTGTTCTTTCCAGGTCTGTGAAGAATTGCATTGGTGTTTTGATGGGGATTTCATTAAATCTGTAGATTGCTTTTGGTAAGATCGCCATTTTTACTGTGTTAATCCTGCCTATCCATGAGCATGGGAGATCTTTCCATTTTCTGACATCTTCAATTTTTTCAGGGGCTTAAATTTCATGTCAAACAGGTCCTTCACTTGCTTAGTTAGAGTTACCCCAATGTATTTTATATCATTTGTGGCTATTGTAAAGGGTGATGTAGCTCTGATTTCCTTCTCAGCCTGTTTGTCAATTGTATATAGGAGTGTTACTGATTTTTTTTTCAATTAATCTTGTATCCTGCTACATTGCTGAAGGTTTTTATAAGCTATATGAGTTCCTTGGTCGAATTCATCCCAGGGATGCAAGGGTGGTTCAACATATGAAAGTCTGTCAATGTAATACACCATATAAACAAACTGAAAAAAAAATATGATCATCTCACTAGATACTGAAAAAGCATTTGACAAAATCCAACATCCCTTCATGATAAAGGTCTTAGAGAGATCAGTAATACTAGGAACATAACTAAACATAATAAAGGCAATATAGAACAAGCCAATAGCCAACATCAAAGTAAATGGAGAGAAACTCAAAGCAATTACTCTAAAGTCAGAAACAAGACAAGGCTGTCTGCTCTCCCCATACTTATTCAATATAGTACTTGAAGTTCTAGCCAGAGCTATAAGACAACATAAGGAGATTAAGCAGATACAAATTGGAAAGGAAGAAGTCAAGCTTTTGCTATTTATAGATGACATGATAATATATATAAGTGACACAATATAACCACAAAACCCTGTCTCAAAAAACAAAAATAAAAAAATAAAAAACCAGAAATTATTCCCACAAACTAGGTTAGGGACTGAGCTGGAAATAAAATCCTCACATATCATTATTTACATGCTATTAGCCATAGGTAAAAATTTAGCCTCTTCTAAGGACGGATCCTGAAATGTCAAGATTGCCCTGGTTGTACAAGACATAGAAATAAGCAGGATATTGGGGGCGGGCATTCTATAATGTCACAACTCTTCTTTGTGAGATGTGGGGTGTATGCCTTGTGATGCTGGAGTCAGAGCTCCCTGATCTTCCGAGCTACGCTGCTGCCTTAGCTGGGGCTAAGGAAATGGGCTCCTGGGAGTACAGTGGGACCCAGCCCCTCCCTGTCTCAGAAGTACTTCTTCCTACTGCCTCTTCTCCAGGTTCTTGAACATGCCTCTTCTCCAGGTTCTTGAACTGCCTCTTCTCCAGGTTCTTGTGATGTTGTGATAACTTCATACAGTCTTTATTCCTTGGTTTAGTCCTTTGAAGTTCCAATTCTATTGAATTTTCTGGAACCATTTGTCTGTTACCTTCTTCACTGTTATATAGCTATTTTCCCAACTCCTGGTCACAATGTTTTCACTTATTAACCCTGCTATTTTTAATTTACCTATTGAGGCATTTGCCTTTTATAGCTTTCAAATGCTGTGACCTCGGGACACCTGACAGACTGAGAAAAGATTATATATATGAACTATTTAAAGAGTCAACTTTTTACTATATATGTATATAAAATCATAAAATTTCTCTCTGAGGGTACTCCTGAGAGCAAATTAGATAGATGGCTGGAGTTCAATGAAAACAACTTTGAAATGTGTGGGGACCGGCTTATGACAGGCTTCTGCTGCCTGCACTCGGCGGTTTCCTCCTAATTGTCAACTGTAAGTTCAGTCTAAAACACTTCCTCTTGTCCTGAACTCAGTTGCACTTCAGGGTCTCCATGTCGTACTAACTAACAAGCAGCCTGTGGTATCCCCTACAAGGATTTGATCAAGTTTTCTTGACTTGGGATTTTTTTGTGTGTGTTTTCCTCTCCACATAGCCATTAGTATGCTGAAGATGTATAATTTTACTTCATCATGTGATCAAATTCTATATAGTAAGAAAACATAAGCAAAGGGATGGCATGGTACCAATAGCCATCTGGGCCACAAAAGCCAGACTGATCTTCCTGGCTCTCCCTTGCTCTAGCTTGACCCACCACTGTGGCTCTCTGTAGAAACCTATTGTCCTTTGCCTGGGAGGGACAGCCACCTAAGTAGACTTAAGGGCTACTCAACAGGAGGGAATCCTTGCCTGACACTGTAAATTTAGCCAACTACTCAATGCTGCTTAGGCCATGGAACTTAGGGAAAACCTACAACTGCCATTTCCCTAAACCAGTATAATTCCCAATGCACACTACATATCTGTTCTTATTTCCTCAGTTAAGTGCAGTCCTTTCCCCTCACCAAAATGTTTCTTTTCTTTTCTTTTCTTTTCTTTTCTTTTCTTTTCTTTTTTCAGGAGACAGCTACAACTGTGTAAAATGCAGAGAATAATCGAACATGGGTACCTGTCCCCAGTTAAGATATTTACAGCACAACCCTTATGTCTAAGGCTCAGGAAACATCATGGAAGAAAAGGTAGAAAGATTCTAAGAGCCAGAAGAGCATGCCACTTGCTGCGAGATAGTGTCTTCCAAAAACAACACAAAACAAAAGCCAAAGAGGACATGAAGGGAGGGAAGGAAGGGTTATAAGGTGGAGCAGTGGATTTAGGAGGAGTTTGAGGGAGGTGTGGGGTTGAATATGCTCAAAATATTAATTCTCAAAGATTTAGTAAAAAAAAAAAAAACTACACTATTTTTAAAAGTTCACATTACTTCAATTTTCTCTATGAATATAAATAGGATTCACTGCTCATTGCAAGCTGTTTGTTTCTAAGGGCATTAGGAGAGTCCGACATGGCATCGTCAAAGGTCCTACAAACTGTCCAGGAGTTTGTCCTTCATTTCATACCATACTGTGAGAGCTCTCTCCCTGAAGTCCAGCTGCAAAATTAAAACACCAATGCTTCAACTATTGGTATTTCCCTCCTGTGTGTCTCTCTGATACACTTTAGGTTTAAGTTTATGGCTTGCATGTTGCTTTCTGATTTATCTCTTTGTAACTATGTGAATATTGTGAATGTATTGTTTAAACAACCCCAAATCCATGAACTCTCCATTTTGCACCATTAATCGACAAATGTACCTTCATAAGTACAATGTGGGAGCTACACTAACGTGGACCACATAAACCATGGAACATTTGGCCACTTTGACTGGCTCACTAATGGACACAGTCAAAGCCTGTCACTGAGGTTCAATGAGAATTTTGTTGAAAGTTTTAACCTGACTGAAAAGCTGAGACAGAAAGCCTGCCAGAAATTGTGGGCTGCCCAATCAGAAACATCCTGTAGGTGTGGAGTCTATGGGCTGCCCAATCAGAAACATCTTATAGGTGTAGAGTCTGTGGGCTGAATCAGAAACATCATGTAGGTGTGGAGTCTGTGGTCTGAATCAGAAACATCCTGTGGTGTAGAGTCTATGGGCTGAATCAGAAACACCCTGTAGGTGTGTGTGGTTGATATATTGTGCTCCCCAATATATCATGCACCCTAATAAATTTATCTAGGGTCAGAGAACAGAACAGCCACTAGACAGACATAGAGGCCAGAAAATGGTGGCGCTCACACCTTTAATCCTAGCCTTCTAGAGGCAGAGATCCATCTGGATCTCTATGAGTTCAAAGCCACATTGGAAGTAGCCAGGCATGGTGACTCATGCCTTTAATCCTAGGAAGTAATGGCAGAAAGTACAAAGGCATATAAGGCGTGAAAACCAGGAAATAGGTCAGTTAAGCTTTCAGGCTTTTGAAAAGCAGTTCAGCTGAGATCAATTTGGATAAGGACACAGAGGCTTCTAGTCTGAGGAAACAGGATCAACTAAGGAATTGTGAGGTGAGGAAGCTATGGCTTGTTCTGCTTCTCTGATCTTCCAGTGTTGACCCCAATACCTGGCTCCAGGTTTCTTTTTATTAATAAGGCCCTTTAACAGTTGTGCTACAGGTGTGGTGTGAGATGGGACTCCATTTGAGCCTTTTTCACTTAGCTGGATTTAGGCCAGTTTTACCCCTGAACATTTCATTACACGTGCTGTTTACCTATATGTGTGTCTAAGTGTTGAAAGAGATTGCTTCTCTCTACACATACCTTTGTGTGCATCTACAAAACATTTGTAAAGCAGTATTCTGAACCCCTTTCTACCATGTCAGTTGTTTTATGACCTTCAGGCTCAGCTACTGAGTGGTAGGCCTCATTGCAGTGGTTTTCTCCTCAAGTTCCTGTGTTTTCTTGTTCGGTCTTCTGCATCTGTCGGTCGGCATAGTGGTGGGCTCCTCCTTTGTTTGTGTGCCTGCTTTTTCCATTCTTATTGCTCTTTATTTCTGGGTAGAAAAAAAAAATGTGTTCTCCACTGTTACTAGTGATAGGAAGCAGACAGCAGTGGCAAAAAATATGAATAGGATGAACTTTGCGTTAAAACGTGTTTGAAAGCGTTTGTGTTCCTCAATTATGACAATAAGGTTCACAGACAGAAGCTGAACTGCTATTAGGATAAACATGGGTTAATTATTTTGAAATCTAAATGTACTCCTAACTAAAATATCAAAAGATTAGAAAATGGGTAAAGAAAAGCCCAGGCAATGTAGAAATGAGAGGTAGCATACAGGAGTTAGAAGTATGAGAAGAAATCATGAAAATGATATGAAACAGGCACAGGAAATGAAAGCACACTCAGAAAAGCTAATTCAGGCAAGAAAAAAATCAAAAGCAAAATCATTCATATCCAGCCAGAACCGTCTCTACAGGTAGGAGGATGGCTGCAAGTCTCTAGGTACTAGAGAGAGCTAGAAAAGAATATCTCCCTCCTAGGTTATCTTCGCACACGAGACACCTCATCCATAGGAATTTTCAGTGCTCACAACTGATGTCCCCACTTAGCACCATCTCCTCCCAACTAAAGCCTTCTCTCTGTTTTTGTTACATTATTTTCAGTGTCTGGAGACCTGAGTGGTCAGAGAACTCCCACATCTGCGTTTCCTTTTGCTGTTTGGTGCTCTTGCCCATCAGGACCCTGGCTGCTTCCCTCTAGTAGCCCCAGTTTCTTGTCTGAGTTTCTTGTCTGAATTTATTTGCATATATGGCTCTGTGTCCAGTGCAGCTCACTTCTCTTACTGGTATAATGGTTGGGGTCATCATTTACTTAGCTGGTGGAGGGACTTGGTGCACTGACATTTGGAGATGACTATTATATGAATAAAGAGTTGAAAGAAGTAGAAAATCAAATGAAATTTCATAATATAGGAGAACATGAAATCCTAATTTTGGTGCTCAAAAATAAATTTTCTTGAAATGTAGCCAACACAATTTCATATTGTCTATGTCTGATTTAAAGTGTTAGTATCAGAGATGAATAATTCTAAAACAGACCCTTAGCCTGTAAAACAATGTACACACACACACACACACACACACACACACACTCTCTCTTTAGTTCCTTAGTATACTAGAATAGACATGAATAAGACATATCTAAATATGGATTTCAGCACATATACACACAGGTGACTTGTAGGCTCCAGTGTAATATTTCAGAATTGCATTTTCCTAATCTTCAAAATGAAGTTATCAATACTCTGTCAAGGTTATAATAAAGATCCTGGATGAAGTTTATGAACCTGCCAATAACTGTTATCAATTACTAACCAAGTGGATATATTTACTCCTGTTAAGCAAATGAAATGTATGCAGCAAAACAGAGTGAGTAGAATGCCCCTGTGAACACTAAGATGACTTGTGATGCTGCAGCAGGAGAACATGCCACTCACCATGACTCAGAGTTCTGTAGCAGTGTGAACTATAAATCCTGTGCAGCTCTTTTTTCCTTCTTGAGTTTGACACTCCATTACAAAGTCAGGGTAGGCTCATGGGTACAGGAGGGTGGCTTGGGGATTAACTGCAGAAATACCTACAGAAGGGAGGCAAGCAAAATTTCTTCAGGTTTTCACTATATCAAGATGCATTTAAAGGGAATAGAAACCAATCTGAATAGTATTTCAAGAAAAACATTGGAAGATTTTGCAAATTTCAATTTCAATTGTCTGTCTTGGACTTTCTTCTGTGATCTCAGAACTACAGTGCCCACTAAATGAAAGCACAGAGGACAGAAGAATAAATGTCATTCTTTCCACAGTTGCTGGGGTCACAAACTTCATGATGGTTATAATATGTGACTCTGAATTTATACATTCAATGAATTAAGGAAGTTGCAGCCAATTCACACTGAGGAGTATATTTCTTCATATGATGCTCTCAGTTTTTACAATACTTCACAATTTCTATGACCCCTTCTTCTTCCAGGCTCCCTCTACACTGTCCCTAAACTCTTATGGAATTCCTTAATAGCCCTAATCTTGCAGATTCCCCTTTATTCCAGGAAACACATGAAAGAATGCACCATTAAAAGTCAAGAAGATAGCCAGGCTTGGGAGCACACACCTTTAATCCTAGCACTCAGGAGGCAGAAGCAGGTGGATTTCTGTGAGTTCAAGTCCAGCCTGGCCTAACAAGTGAGTTCCAGGACACCCAGGACTGTTACACAGAGAAACCCTGTCTCGAGAAAACAGAAAACAAAACCAAACAACAACCAAAGAGTCAAGAGGCTGCTTTTGACTGTGTCGTAGAGAGGGAACTTCTATTTCCTTGCAGAGTCATCTTTGGCCTTGGAGTGTCACTACCAAGATATCCATGCAACATCAGCTGGATGGTGCAGGGGCAACAATTTAGATCAGTGCTTCTCAACCTGTGGCTCATGACCCCTTTGGGGGTCAAATGACCCTTTCACAAAGGTCGCATATCAGATATCCTGCATAGCAGATATTTACATGAAGATTCTCAACATTAGCAAAATTACAGTTATGAATTAGCAATGAAATAATTTTATGGTTGGAGCTGATCACAACATGAGGAACTGTATTAAAGGATTGCAGTATTAGGTGGGTTGAAAACTACTGATTGTGATGATAGTATTAATTATTTAAATAATGTAAGGGGCTGGGAGGATGGCTCAGCTGTTAAGCATGCATATTGCTCAAACACTGAACTAGATTTCAGTTCCCAGTACCTAGACAGAGTGGCTTACAACCACCAACTCCACAGGATCTAAGGCCCTCTTCTAGATACCACAGATACATGTGCACACACCCCCACATACAGAGAAACACAGAGCTACATGAATAATTGTAAATAAATAGAATTTTAAAATAATTTTTACAAAACTAACATTTTTGTAATATTAAAGGTTGTTCGTGGAAAAAAATGCACAATTTGGATAAATAAACTAGGAAAGGATTAACTCTAATTCTGTCTCAAACAACATAGAGTGTATCTACTTTCAGTAAAGGATATGGTCAGTTTCTCTCTCTGCTGTACCCCAGATTCCTGTGTGGTGGTATTGTGTTCCCTGAAATCTTGTATGTTCCCCAGAATAAACTTATCTGGGGTCAGAGAACAGGACAGCCACAATTTTAAACATGAGGATAGGCAGTGGTAGCATACGCCTTTAATCCTAGCATTCCAGAGACAGAAATCCCTCTGAATCTCTGAGTTCAAGGCCACATTAGAGATATCCAAGCAAGGTGACACATGTCTTTAATCCCACAAACCCAGCCCTTTAGTCCCAGGGAATGAAGGCAGAATGAGAAAGATTATATAAGGCGTGAAGACCAGAAACTAGAAGCATTTGGCTGGTTCAGCATTTGGCTGGTTAAGCTTTTAGGCTTTGGAGCAGCACAATTCAGCTGAGATTCATGTGGATGAGGACTCAGAAGCTTCCAGTCTGAGGAAATAAGACCAGCTGAGGAACTGGCAAGGTGAGGTAGCTGTGGCTTGTTCTTTCTCTGATCTTCCAGCATTCACCCCCAATAACTGGCCTCAGGTTTGATTTTATTAGTAAGAACCTGTTAAGATTCATACTATAGTCCTGGATAGTGTTTGCTCATAGTAAAGAATCAATGAATATTTATTTAGAGAACACAAACAGAATGAGCATTAGTATCTAATGATACATGATTTAATCATAGTATATTTATTTTACCTGTACTCTTTTCTCCCTCTATGAGTATCTAGGGCACATGATAAAATGTTATGATTAACAAAATGGGCAAAAGACTAGCTTTTATAGAAATTACAGCAATGGAAAGAAATAGAGCTTTATAAGAATTTACAAAATAACATGATAAATACTATGTGTTAGTTATTTGGCGGCGCTCTTACCCTGCAAGGAAATGTCATGAACACGAGAAGACCCACTAACAAGAGTTTTTATTAAGATAGGAAAGAAAGAGACAGACATGAGCAGGCCTGTGGGAAACACATGTGGTCAAGGGAAAGCGAGGTCGGGGAACATGGCACGGGCTTATAAAGGGTGGGCCACACCTTCGTACACAAACCCATGTGGCTACTCCACGCATGCGCATACATCACATGGCTGCACCGTGTGCTTTACACAACCACACAAAGCCACAGGGTCCTGGTCACACCAGACGTTTTGACCCAGAAATGACTATTCTGAATGGGAAATAGCTAGGCAGAAGTATCTAGGTCTACCGGGCATGCCCAACTGTGGGGGCATGTTGTGAATTCATATCACTATGAAATAGGCTGCAAAACAGATACATCAAATCAAAATTCAAAGGTCAGAAAAAAAACTGCCCAGAGGGTGAACCTTGGGTGAAATATGAAGAGTATAATATATGAAATATAGTATAGGAATAATTTGAACTGATATGGATCAGTTTCTTCATGGAATCATCAGTGTATAGTACTTATAGTTTGGAAATGTTTTCTATCATTTCAAGGCTCTGAAAGAACAGTAAAATTGTCTAATTCATACTAGACAATACACATCTGAAGGTTTACTATGCACCTGTTCCCAGTTTTGAAGCCTACAGTAACCACAAAGTGTATAAAATTACAAACATCTCTAGCTATCTGTCTTAAATTATGCTCTTCTCTCTCAGAGGGCTATGGATGTTACCAGTCTTACCTTCTACTAGCTATGTTCTACCCCCTCATCTGAGATATTCCAACCTGGAAAAAAAGGTTGATAAACTGTAAAAAGAAGGCTTCTTCCCTTGGTAAAAGGGCCCTTTGAAATAAAATGATTCTCATTGCAGGAATCAGCTTTACACATAAAAGGTGAGTGTGAGAGGGATAATTCAGGTAGAGGAGATATTTGGAATATGTAGATTGTTTTACTACACAAGGACATAAAAGCAAGCTTCAGATTAAATGCATACTTCAAAATTCCAGCCATATATTCATAAGATTATAAATAACATTTATATGGAAGAATAAAAGAACCCAAATAACTAAAACAAATCTGAGTAAAAGAAAGAGGGAAACATTGCAATACCTATTTGTGATGGTTTGAAAGAAAATAGCCCCTAAAGGCACTATTAGGAGGTATGGCCTTGCTGGAGGAAGTGTGTTAGTGTGGGGACAGACTTGGAGGTCTCTTTACTCAAGCTTGCCTCGGTGTGACAGTCAGTCAACTGTCCTGTTGCCTCCAAGTCAAGATGTAAGGACTTTCAGCTCCAATACCACATCTTCCTTCACACCACCATGTTCCCTGCTATGATAATAATGTACTGAACCTCAGAAACTATCAGTGAGTCACCTCAATTAAATATTTCCTTTGTAAGTGTTGCCATGGTCATGGTGTCTCTTCACAACAATAAAAGCAAACAAACAAACAAACAAAAAATAAATCCCAAACACCAAGACACTATTGAAGTTGTACCACTAACTTGTCATAGCATCAAACTGCCTTCTGGTTCATGTTTATACCTACAGAGCAGTAGTAGATTGCTTTCATCCTTAGTCAGAGAGACTTCTTTCTGTGATGGGCAGAAAGTAATTCAAAGACTCAAAGTTCATCAAAGTTCTGAGAATGCTCAGGCCTACGTGGGACATGTGTATGAATCTCTCCCCTCTGTATGGGCAGGATCATTGCGAAAGAGAGAATGGAAAGAGTGTAAGAGCCAGAGGAAGAAGAGAAATCTGTGAAATGCTGTCTTCTGAACATGACAAAGCTCTCACACTAATGAACTCAAAGCACCTGTGGTTATCAAACCTGCAAGGAGCAAGATAGTGAGAATGCCACCAGGGATTAGTGAGGACAGTTCTCAGCGATCCAACTTTGTACTGGTAGTTGATGGAGAAACACTTTTTTTGGCCTGAATAGCCACTGATAGGTTGTTCATGCTCCAGTTGTTGGCCATATACCTCTTGCAGACCACAAGAATATATTATAGAGATTTAGCTATGTATTAAAGCTATACCTTGATTGGTCAAGGGTCTGTCAAAAGGCAAGCCATTTATTATGAATATTTGGTGTTAATATTTTAATATTTCAGCTGTCTTCTGTTATGACATCCTTACACACCCAAATATCCCCAGACCATTTGGCAAACAGTTCAGCTCCTCAGACCTGCTGAACTTCTAGGTATCTAACTCCCCCCAACCCTAGTTTAGGAGACAAACAGGCTGGAGATTCATAGTTTTGTTTCTTATGCAAATGAAGCTCAGACCATCCCCTTCCTCCATGCCTGGGAGCATGGCAGAGAGATTTACTGAAGACAATAGGGCATTTTACATAACCAGATGCAGTAAGGACTGGAGCAGAATTCCTGAGGCAGACACAGAACTGCATGACCAGAGAGAGGAGAGGAAGAGTGAAGAAAGGGTAAGTCAGGAACAGAGGACACAGAACTGTGTGGCCAGAGAGAAGAGAAGACAGAGGTTCAGTAGAGGGTAAAGTAGATCTCCTGTAGAGTTTATCAAGGCCAGGGGTAGGGAACCAGGAAGGACATCGATGGAAGGCAAAGGGACAGAGGAGGAAGATCAGTTCAAAACTATAAGAGTTTACTAAAACTATGAGACCAGGATAAGTGGGCACAGAGAGGAGCTGAATGTGAGGACAGGGCTGAAACTGTGTAGACAGAATTGACTTAGAATAATAAAGTGAATGGACTAAAGAACTCAGTGTATTGAGATTCATTTCCAGCCGCTGGTAGTGTCCCTTCTGGGCCCCCTGGGATATTATAATACTAAGGCTGGTCCTTATACACCCACATACAAATGGGCAGCAGTAGCTGGAATCACTGGGGTATTAAAGTTAAAGAGGACATGAAATTGGGAGGCAGATGTATTGTGGAGGTTGCCTGAGAGGAGTTAGAGGGAGAAAGTAGGTATAGCAATAATCAAATTATTTTAATGCATGTATGAACAATTCAAAAAATAAATTTTAAAATTATTTAAAAAACATGTATGCAGGGAAGGTATTTATAGGGAGAAAGGGAAGTGAGATGATAGGGGAAAGATTAAAGGATATTATTGTTGCTGTAATTAAGGATATTGAGTAAACATGAAATTACCCTTTAAAATATACAGTGCTAAATGCTGTTTACCAGCACATCTGTCACATATGTAGCTTCTGAATATGGCCATGTGTGCACAAAGGTCTTATTGCTACAGTATTACCTTTACTGGGCCTCTTAAATTTAGTTTTCTTACCCAGAAAATGCACATTAACATGTACCTTGGTTGTAAGGGTTGGTCATGAGAATAGAATAAAACAATGATTGTGAAATACCGATGTTTAGTGTTTAGTGTTTAGCACCTGTGACCAAAGAAACCCAGAAATTAACACTCTGGGTAGGCTAATCCAACTTCCTTATTTCTTTCTTGAGAAAAACAAGAGTCTGACACTGACCTTTACTGTGGATAGTTCAAGAGGTGTAAGTGGATTCAGTGCTGTGGAAATGGAAATTCTTCCATGGGCAATTGGTCATCCATCTGGACAGAATGCTTTAAAAGAACATATTACTCAGGAATGACATATACACCTCCATTGTCAAGTCTGGACATTTGCTACTGTTGGAAAAGGAAACATCTCTACAGAGAAATTCTCCTCTTCCTTTCCTATTTTCGGTGATGGGTTTGTGAGAACGAACTTTATTTGGCTATCTAGAGAAAAAAACCCACCTCAGCTACTTAGAGGTCACTAGAACTTACAGAGCAGTGTTCATCTGAACACACTTTCAGTCGATGTAGCCATGGTCACCAGCACCCAACCATGGGAACAGAGATGGGTGAAAGATACAACTTTGAGAATAGATGGTAGGGAAGGTATCCAAAGTAGACCAGGTACCTTCAGCAAAGGTCTAGAGCAGTGGTTCTCAAACCTGTGGGTCACAACCTCATTGGGGGTCAAATGACCCTTTCACAAGGGTTACCTAAGACCACCTGCATGTCATATGTTTACATTATGATTCATAACATTAGCAAAATTATAGTTATGAAGTAGCAATGAAAATAATTTTATGGTTGGGGGGGGTCACCACAGCATGAGGAACTGTATTAAAGGGCCACAGCATTAGGAAGATTGAGTCTAGTGCCTAAGCAAATAAAAAACTATCTAGCCACAAGAAATAGACTTGCATGGACATAACATGGAGTATAGGTGAAATTCAAATTTATGTGGAGGAACAAAAGAAATAGTATCAATTCCAATAAAGAAAAACAAACTTTAAGGAATAACACTACCCAACATTAAATTTTCTCTAAAGCTTTAATATTCAAGATATCATAAGTCAGTGATGTTTTATACTTGTAAATAGACTAGGATAAAAATGAGGAACATTTGCATAGATATACCCATTGGAACCTTAATAAAAGTAAGAAAATAGGAAAACAATATACAGATATATTCATTGGAAGTTGGATTCTAAGGTTTTTCCACTTGATTCAAATATTTCAACTTAGAAAACTATTCAATGAGTGCTGTTGAAAGAATACTATTAATACCACATACAATGAACTTCCAAAGATCTCACATATTTTAAAAATGGTTACTTAAAAAGAAATCATGGCTTTATATGCAAATCATCAGACTACATAGCTTTTAGAAAAAAGAAGATGTGGTAGAAAACTTCTAAGACCTGGCATTAAGCAAAAAGTTCTTTAAAACCATAGTGAAATTATACAACACATGTTTCCCAAGACAAGTGAAAGAGAGATGCTTATGGCTATGAGGCCAATATAGACTATAATCAAAATTAGATGTAAGCCTTGGGTAGATAGTGACAACCCATCTCAACTTCCCACCCCTTAATAAAAAATAGCATAGCCTGGAATTTATCAAAATATAACACTTTTATCTTGCCAAAGATACCTAAGAATGTCACAATACAGAGTAAGTGAAGATATCTGTGTCATATCCAGTAATAGATTATATCATGTCTAGAATACTTAAAGAACTATGAAAGTCCAATTATAGCTCACAATATAATAACAAGTCCCAAACAGAGCCCCCCATCAACAAAGAAGCAAAAATGTCAGGTAAGTAAACAGGATATTTTCCAATAGCCACAAACAAAATGCATACTCAAAGCTATTGTTTGTATCACTAACTTTGCATCTGAATGTCTAAAATAAAATTCTTGATAACAGTCGCTGCTGAAAAGGAAGGAGACTGATGAGGATTTCTATAAATGATGAGAACAAGAAATTTTCCTGTTGAAATGAAGACTGAGTGAGTAGCTAATGGCCCCCAGCACCATCACAGCACCCATATATTCATCAAGGGTTATTCTTTATGTTTCTTCAGGGGCATTTTTGGATGGGATTAATGGTGGGCATTTTCAGAGACATATCAACTAAAACAGACTGGCGTCCACTGTATGGGTTAAACCCACCCACCTATTTGAAATCATGAATTGGACAAAGACTGGCTTTTCTAGAACCAACAGGAATTTTGTCCACAGACTGCCTGCGCCTCTTCCACTGCTACACCACTCTGACCTAATTTTCCACCCAGTCACCAGGACTGGCTCATCAGGCTTGTGAATCTATAATCTCATGATAAAGTTGCTTCAACCTCAGTACCTTCTTCTCTCCTCCAGTCCTTTCTGCTCTTCCTTTATCTTTCTCTTCCTCTCTTTCCCTCCTTTCTTCTGTCCCTTTTTCTTTCCTTCTTACTTGCTCCTTCCTCCTTTGCTCTCTCTCTACCCACGCTTCCCTCTTCTCTTTTCCTCCCATCTCTTTCCTCCCCTCTCTCTCCTACTCCCTCTCTTTCTCTCATCCTACAGAAGATACATTTCTCTAGACCACTGGAGTGTTTTTTTTACAAGTTAAACATATACTTAACACACAACCCAGAAACTCCACTCTATTATTTCTTCAGATAGGCTTGAACAGAATTGTTCCTTTGGTCTACCCTTAGTGTCTAGAATCATTTCTTAGGTCTAATATCTTCCCTACAACTGGAGATAACAGGTGCTTTTTTTCACATCTATGTAAATATACACAATACAAAAATAAAGAAAAAGAAGAGAAGGGGAAGAAAGTGAGGAGGAAAGAGAAGGGATATATGGGGTTGAGGAAGGGAAGGAGGAAAGAACTTTGAGAAGGAGAATAGTTGAGAGAGAAATACAGGGGCAGATGGAAAGAGATAGATGAAAAGACAATGTGTGAACAATTGTATATTATTACAAAGAAATGATATGTGAATGAAGAATTCCCATAAACTTAGAGAAAGCCCTTACCACTTCTAAAAAAAAATAAATCAGTGAAAGCACAGGATATGCATACAAGGTTCACAGAAGTAGAATATCTTTAATCAAAGAAAGTCACTGATTTTGAATAGGAATATAAGTGGAAAATAAATATTAATGTAATTCTAATCTAAATCTAATCTAAAAATGGTTCAGAAACAAGGACACCTTCTAAGAGCATACTCCTGAAGAGGTGAAAACAAGAGCCTTGTGTGATGCTTCTGGGGTCATTTGTTGGTAGATGCTTATAAAAGTGATTGTATAATATCTATTAAAGTATAATCAATGAACATTTTCACCTAGAAAAAATATATGTATATATATATATATATATATATATATATATATATATATATATTTGTGTAGATATTCTTTGATAGGCATATATTTGAAGCATTATTTACAATTTCAAAAATGAAGAACACACACATAAATATATGCTTGGAATGCTAATTTTCTATGAGTAAAACAGGAAAAATCTCTTATGTGCCTGTGTATGAACAAAGCAACTTCAAGGATATATAAGCAACTAAGTAAGCATGACAGTGGGTGATGATGTGGAAGATCAATGACATACTAGGAGGGAGTACTTTCTTATAAATTCAAATATTTTTGAAATGTATGAACCATATGGATGAATTTCTTACTGAAAGTTAAATGAAAATATATGAATATTAAGTTTTCATAAGCTGCCCTATATGAACTTAATAGTTCAGCCACTCACCTAAGCCAGAGTAATTTTTAAGATGAAATACTCATACTCTTATAGGCTTTTATATTTTCAAGATGAATTGCACATATTCTTATGGACAGGGCGGTGACATAGCATTAGCTATCTTTTTAAAAGCTCAAATTTCAAGCCTTTATGTTACAGGGAGGAATTTTCTAAAGATTATTGGCGCTTTTCCCCAACCTCATACATGTTTGTACTTGGGCTGTGAACTTTGGCTGTGACATTGACATTCACCTCTTGCTTCTAAACACCAAGAGTTAATAGAATATTTTTCCTGGCCCTCTGTGATGTGCTTACACTCTTAAGTCATGAAGCTGCAGTAGCTTGCGGTCTTTGCTCCACTCTTCTCCAAAGCCATTTCTGGCTGTGGCTGTCATTTCCAAGGACCAAAAGATTAGTAAGAATTATAGACTCAGGATTTCTCTAGTAACAACACTGAGAATCAATAAAAAATGATTGGTCATTTAGTGTAATATACCTGGCAATAATCAGAAGCCTCTGATTGGTGACAAATTGATTTTGAAACATTAGGTATTGACATAGCTTGCTGAGATGGGTTTCAGGATCCATCTTCTTGGATGACTGAATAGCCATGGGTCAGAGAGTTTAGAGTTTGTTTAAATGTGGTGGACGTTTGATGATGCCTTGTACAGCTGTGGTTCTGCTCTCCTGAAGGACTTACAATGGGCACCAGAGCTGGCTGCCAGGTTTGTGTTAGTGAATACGGATATTGAAGTACAGATTTTATCAGCCTTTAAAACTTTTCAAAGACAATTCATTTCTTATTGTTGCCAAAAGAGTGGGTTAACAGATGACAAGACTGACTTGTTTTACAAGTCAAACGGAGATGGATAGACTCATTTTTACCACACTCCTATTGTAGGAAGAGACTTTTGGAGTCTGCTTAGACATTTTCTCAGATTCCATTCAGTTCCTGGTCCACATGCATGAGAAAGGCTGCGGGAAAATCAGAGGACATATGCTGTCGGGAAGGAACAACACTGTGGGTTGTGGCTTTGTACTTACTAACAGGGAACTTAGACAAGTTACTCATTTCTGAGCTTTGCATCCTCATATGAAGGGTGTTCATGCCTTGAGGTGTATTTTTAGACCAGCAAAAATATATATGCTATAATTCAAGACTATCAAAAAGTAGAGATTATTATTAATTTTTTGAAGATCATAATTTCAAAATCCAACATCATTGGGGTACTTAGAGTCTAGAAACAGTCTGAGGAGGAGGAAAGACACTCTAGTTTGAGCTCTCCTTTCCCGTGGTCTGTTACAAGTATTATAGTCATAAAGGGTTTCTCCATTTTCCTTAGGTGGCCAATTTCATAAAATAAAATGGAAATGACATTTTTGTAAAGACTTTATTCTTTAAGTGTTCCATTGGACTCATTAAACTGGCAATCAATGTGATCAGGTCAATGACTATTGATCAAGTATCATCTTGTCTCAGACCCTAGAGCTGGTGGTGAGCAAGACAAACAGGATTCCTCTCTCTATGATTCCTGTGCTTTAGTGGAGTTTATATGGAAAATAATGTGATACATGCTACATTAGAGAATGTGCAGAATGTTTCAAGCAGAAACTCAAATATAAGCAGGGCATAAAAGAATCACCATGTGAGCCTAAGTCCACATGTAAATTAACTTATGTGACAGTTCACCAGGGGAAGTGTTGTGTTGTTCACATTGAGAATCAGGTAGAAGACACAGCAGGTATTAAATCAATCTCCAGAAAAAGAAGAGAAAAAACAAATCAAAAAACAAAACCTGCAATCCGTGGTGAAATGCAATAAAAAATGTCATCAATACTGTTGTCATAAACTTACAATGAATGTTTTGGACATTCTCCTAGAACAAAAAGGGAGACATCAACATACTTGAAGTAGGAGTGGGCGCAATCAGGTCTGCGTGCAGTAATATGACTATGGAGAAGAAAATATCCTTGAGTCAATATGATTACCAGGTGAGACGGCCCTTTGTAGAAGAGAGGTCACAATAGAAAGGAGTTTCTGAATATTAATGTTACACTGAGCACAAATCTTGGCAAATTTCACTAAACAGTTCAATTAAAAGTTTTGCCTAGGCCTTGAGAGAAGGCCTCACAGTTAAGAGTACTTACTGATTTCTGCAGAGGTTCGAGTTAGGTTTTCAGTTCCCAACCACCTGTAACCATAGCTACACAGAATCCAATACCCACTTCACAGCCCCCTGCAGACACATACTGTATTACCCAGTGTGGTGTGTGTGTGTGTGTGTGTGTGTGTGTGTGTGTGTGTGTGTGTGTGAACTTAAAACATTTTCCAAAAGGCAGAGCATGTGTTTCTTTAAGTTTCTTCTCTTTAGCGACCATGAAGCTGCAGCTCTGTGGGCCTGGCATGGCTGCCAGACTGTTTGGCATCCAGCACATCTGAGGAAAGCCCTGCTGCCTGAGTGGACTGCAAAAGAGAAGACTATATAGAGGGTTGAATTTTCAGCTTTTAAAAATAATTTTGTTTCAGATACATACAGAAACAAAAATGTTTGACGGAAATATTTGAAAGAGAAGCTCTGTGAAGAGACAGTGAAGCAGAACACGATACATTCAGAAACAAAAATGTTTGCCTGAAATATTTGAAAGAGGAGCTCTGTGAAGAGACAATGAAGCAGAACGTTTTCCAAATACCCAGCTGCAGTTGTT
The DNA here is from genome assembly GCF_903995425.1 of Onychomys torridus. Taxonomy (NCBI): domain Eukaryota; kingdom Metazoa; phylum Chordata; class Mammalia; order Rodentia; family Cricetidae; genus Onychomys; species Onychomys torridus. The sequence goes on along the minus strand of NC_050449.1, from coordinate 12,500,870 downwards.
GGATTCGGCCGGATTTCTCCATTTGTCTTTCAGAAGAAGGGACACTGCACCACTACCACATTTTCTTTTCTTGGCATACAAATTGGAAAGCAGATTCTTTCTAGAGGTTTCTAGGAACCATGTTCCTTCTTGGACAGTGCCAAAAGACAGTCTAGGCATGAGCTAAGAGCTCTGAATGCCCCTTCTGAAGCCAGTGGGACATATTACCAAATTACAGAATCTGCCATGCTGCCCTGCCAGCTTCTAATTATCCACGATGGTGCTGAAGCCTGGAGGGTAAAATGGCCTCATAAAATACGGTAATAAAGGTGTCCTTGGTTGGACCATCATTTTGTAAAGTGCAAGCTATGATTGATTAGACAATCCAAACCGCAGGCCGTGTGCAGCCTGCCAAAAGAAGTGTATGTAGCTCTAACATTAGACTCAGGCAACTTTCCAACCTGACCTTTTGCCTGAACAGCTGGAAGAGACATGGGCTTATGGTGCAGCAGCCATATTCCATATGTCCCTCTAGTTAAAGGAAAACATGCTGATATGTACCCATCTGCTGACTCATCCCCTCTGACAGCCCAGGGACTCTCTGCAAGCAATGCCATCTTTTATTTGACCTTTTAGGTGTGTTGGACTATAGTAAGGACTGTGGAAACACCATCGATGAAAAGCTTGCTAGAACACTCCATCTCAGCCACTGGAGATGTACAAGTGAATGAAGATATTTCTGTGAATGTCAGGAAAGGGGATGATAGCTGCTAAAACACAAAAATCAGGATATTTCAACTGGGTACATGTATGTATGAGCCTATCTACTAGGATGCTCAAAGCATGAGAACAAGCCCTAGCGTTGTCTCCAGCCTTTGTTTGTAGCTTTAGACATAGTCTACCATTCCTTCCCACCATACTGCATTTGATTGCTATTGTGAAATATCTTAAGTGACATCAGTACTAATATTCTATTCTAAGGTTTTCCTATGTAACCACAGCTTAAAAGTACTCAAGCAAAAAGAAACATATATAAACACCCATAAGAAAACCTTCACATGCAAAACACAGCAAGTAATATTGAAAATAAAAAGAGGGAGAAGAGATGACTGTGATTTAAATGAAAAATGTGTGATTGAATAATTAGATCAGAGTGATGACTTTCTTCTCCGAAGTTGCAGAACCTGTAGTAGGTCAGGCTGCGTTTGAAGAGGATTATCAAGTAGTTTTATTGCCTGTGTTTTCTATCCTTTCTCTGATTCCTTGTCCATTGAGAAATGGGTGTGCAGCTGATCCACTAGTCAGCTGCTCTCCATGCCTTACTGTGGTGAACCATAAGTCAAAATGAACCTTATTCCACTAATCTACTATTTTTGCTCAGCTATTTGGTTATAGCAATAAGAAAAGTAATTAGCACAGATTAACCTGGTAAAGGAACATCCTCGGCTCTTAAGTCACACCATGTAGTTCAATATTACTGCTAACCATGCGTCTTTACATAACATAATCACTTTCTCAAAGATTTAGGTCTCCTTCCACCATTTAGCAAGCCCCTATCATCTATACTGTTTTATGTCCTCTTTCCAGGTGATGGAATTGCAGGCCGGCACCACCATTCTTGCCTTATTCATGGGGAATTTAAAGTTGCTTTAATATACAAACAAAATAGTCTTTTCTTTTAAAATTAATCTTGTTATGGTCAGTACACTCACCTCTACATTACTCTCTGCATTAGCTAAAGAGAAATGTTTTGTTTCTTGTATTAAAGCATTTCTATTAACCATCTTTCTTAGTCCTAAAATTAAATCCATCTTTGCAGATAGATGGCAAGGTCCTAAAGCACAGACATCATAATTAAAGGAATATGAGTTAAACGAACTGGTGGCACTTAAACTCAAAAGTGATAGTGCTGACTTCATTACCTCACCCACCTTTGAAGGTATCTTTTCTTAATTTCCCAGTGGAAGTGATAACTCCTTCCAAGAGCTGATGTGAGAAGGAGTGGGGACCTCGTCATTCCATAAGACTGAAATTGTTTCATTTTCATTATTAATTCTTCCCATATCACTAATGCCAAATACCACACAGAACGCATATCAAATCAAAGCATTCATTATTAGCTGCATTTATATTTTTTCCTTTGGCTAGTAACTATGTTAAGTAATATAATAACAGAACCCATTGAGAATAATGAGAAGTACTTTTGTGACACAGATTGAGAATTTAGAGCTAACTTGAAAAGTTTCTATGTGTTAACAGTCCTGATACATGTGACTACGGAACATGAGTCCACATCCCATTTTATAAGAGGCATTAGTTCTTTGTCCCTGGTGTCCGAAATTAAGGGACTCCCTGGCAAGTGGCTCTGACTCTAGATGACTCTGCAGTAACTCTGTGATATTAATCAAAGTACTCAGCACTCATGAGTCTAGAGGAATAAAAAGAAAATGGCTCTGTGAGCCTCATTAAGATCAAACTGGGAAGGATAAACAAAAGAATTTCTTAAACTCACAATAAACGTAATTTATTTTTCCTCCTTACTTCCATCATCCTCCTGAAAAGCTGTCCATATAAAATTTAACTTAAAAAAAAAATCTAAGTAGAATGGCAGATTCACCATTTCAAAGTATCAGTAAGTAAAATTGAGTTCTCTTCAAGAGGTCCCAGACTTCATGTGTTGCTTTGTACATAGTCTGGAACCATGTGTTTCCATCATTTAAGTTTGAGCCTGTCCCAGTCCATAGAAGTTTCTTACTTTTATGCCAAAAGGTATTAAATACCTCTTCTCAATATGGAAGAGAAATTTGAGAAATGAAAGAAATAATTCATAAATCTACCCATCCGTTAACTCATGCCAGCAGTTACTAAACTAATGAACAAATAAGCATGTGTTGAGCAGTGAGCTAAGTTCCAGTGTCACAAACTCAAAATAAAATAGTCATACTGGATGATCCATGTCCCAAAGATGCTGATAGTTCAGTTGGGGAGACCGGAACATAAACATCCCTGAGAAGTGGTAAGATGGAGTGAGGTGGATTGGCTGCAATGGGGAGATGCTGGAGCTGGGTTTGTCTTTGTCTTTGTTTTGTTTTGTCTTTTGAGACAGAGTTTCTCTGTGAAGCTTTGTGCCTTTCCTGGAACTCACTCTGTAGCCCAGGCTGGCCTCAAACTCATGGAGGTCCACCTGGCTCTCTCTGCCTCCGGAGTGCTGGGATTAAAGGCGTGCGCCACCACCACCCATCTGCGTTTGTCTTAAAGGGAGGAAGCACCTCATCCATCTCCAATTCAAATGCCACTCTCACTTCTGAATTGAGCCTTCATAACTTCCGTGGCACCTGGGACCTATAGGACACATCTCATACTAGTGGAGCTTCCTGGTATCCTTATTGCTGCCGGGACTTCAGAAACCATCTCCTCAGTGACCCATGAGCCATATCTGGACTCTGCTTAATCAGTTGTGCTTCATGAGTAGCTCATATGCTCTCTGCCAAATTACAAATTACAGTCCCTTGAGTTGAGGCTTCTCCTCCTTCTCTGATGACTTGCATCACACCCAAGCACCTGATCCTAGTGCACTATGAAGTGTGAGAACTCCATTAGAAATATGAGATTGGTCTATCTGGGGCCCTCTTAGGTATATACCCCAAGCAAATATCACACACAGAAGAAGGGCTCACATAGGTACTCATTTGAATGATCACAACAGCTGAGCAATGGTGTAAGTATAGATGCCAACTAGTAGGTAACTGGATGAAGAAAGCAGTATAGCAGTAGAGATGCAAAGGAGTATCAGTCAACTATGAAGAATAGAACTGTGTAAGTTTCAGAAAATTAATGGAATTGAAGAACATCGTGCTAAGTGAAACAAGCCAGTCATAAAGACAAGAATCAATGTTTTACTTCATTTGGAGAAGACAGAGGAAGAAAGGAAATGATATCAACAGGAAAGCAGAAGTGGGACCAAAAAGGAAGCTAAAAGGACTAGAGGGGAGTAAAAGTGACAGAGAGGATATTAGGGAGGGTAGATTCAAACAAACATGGCATGTGTAAGTAGTATGGCACCGACATTATTTTGCATGATTTACATGATTAGGAAAAAGGTCCCTCTTTTATAAAGAAGGTAAATGACACACTTATCTTTAGCTAGGACTCTCCTTAGGATTATGTTCTACAATATTGGTAGCCTATCAATAATTCCTGAATATTTTATGTGTCCCTGATGCTAGTAGACACTGGAAAGAGAACAGTGAGCTCCTCATAAAGTGGGTGCAGGGCAGCTTACAGAGAAAGATTATCTTGGGTGCTTTGAAGTTTGGAAAAGTGCTACTTGAAGAGATCTTGGTATTTGAAGGTACTAAAAAAAAAATTTGAAATTTGGGCAGGTTCCTTTACCATTTTAATTCTCACCTAGATTTAGAGTGACCTCAGAGAGACATAATTAAACATTACTGTGCTTTATATTTTAACATTTATAATTAGAACTGAAAATATGAGGTATCTATGACATATCAAGAATGATGTTACAGCTTAAGGCAAAATAGAGTAAAAGAGGTTTCTGCCATAAGTAGCTCACAATATAGAAAGAAAGCACAGAATAAAAATACCATCAGTAGAATTTTTACAATATTCCTCATTCATAGCTGTTGACTTTACATGTGAAAGAAGAAATATTACAAATTCCTAGAATTTAACCTAAAAAATGACCTCTACATTGTATGCCATTGAATTATAACCACGAACCCCTCCCCACTGTGTACAATACTGCAGTGAGAATTCAGTCAACGTACTGCAACAGCAAAGGGTTTTACCTCAGAATCTTCACATACTTTTGGGAAAAGAGAGTTGTGTGCCTATGCAACACTGGCTGCCACTTTGGCATGCCATGCTTGGCAAAGCACCCAGCTCTTACACATAGTAATTCTTCCAACAGCTTTACAAAGTTACTTGGTTTTGCTTGTTTATTTGTTTTTTAATGTGGTGTTGCATAGGCCAAGCAGGCCTCAAACTTGCTACATAACCAAAGGTGGCCTTGAATTTATATCCTTTCTGTTTCCACCTCCTGATTGCTGGCTTTGTGTGGTGCTAGATTGAACCCAGGATTCTCTACATGCTGAACAAGCATTCCACCTGCATAGCCCTAGCCTGTAAAGTTGCTGATTTTTATTTATTTATTTATTTATTTTTAAGAAAATGGGCTTTGGAAACAATGCTTAACCACCAAGACTAGATCCCAGGGGTGACAAACTGAATATTGTCCAGGCCTCTCTCAATGGAGCGTCCCACACCTCTCTGGCCATGCTCCTCCTTCTGAAATATCTTCATTTATTCTTTCTCAGTTTTGTTTTTTAATTTTGCATTATTTTGGTTGGGATCGAAAACTCTTTGTGTCCTTTACACTCATATTTACTGCTCATTTCTTCAAGCCAGACTCTGCTTGGGGATATTAATGGGAACAAAATCTCTATCTGAGATACTTTACTTTTTTAAACCATCCTCTGCTTGTGAAATAGCCCCCACCTGTTACATGCCCCACCTTTTATTTAATAGTCTCATCAACAGGGAGGGTCTGCCTCTACCAGTTCTTGGCTTTCACCTCAGGGGACTCACCACCAGGCAGTAATTTTAAGCAAGTGTTAAATGAATGCAAGGCTCAAGATGGAGGTGCCACCCAAACTTAAAAATGTCAGAGAGGTCAGCAAGGGCTCTGAGAAGAGAAAACCTTCATAGAATCAAGAAAGGAAGCTAAAGAAGAGAAAGAAGCACCATGAGTTTTAAGGATCGTTGAAGAAAGACCACCATGTTCCTTGCAGAGAAGTTGCACATAGATTAATGTTGATTTTCTTAGCTCATTACCCAAACAGAGGGTACAAGATTCAGTTAAGACACTGGGTTTAACATTCTAGAGATCTGATTTTCAAATAAGCAGAAAACCTTCAGAACCAGGATTTTTTATTGGCAGAGTGGGCTAGCATCATATGAGAGTAAGTAACACACAGCCAGAACTAACAACGGGAAACAGTATTCAAGCTGTTAGTACCGGAAGGCAGGGTGGACCTGTCTATCACGATCCAATTCAGCGCTGATAATATAAGTGGTTTCAATCCATGAAATGGTACACAAGAATCCAGTTTGCGATCTCCAAAGGAGGATGTGCACCAGTACAGGATACTGAATGAGCAGTGATTCTTCTCTGATCAGACCAGACACCTCCATGCACAGTACCCCCAGGAGAAGGTAGCAGCTGACATGCACCCCTGCTCTGTTCTCTAAGACTGTAATGGCCTCCACGTCCTTCCTGTCTGAGCATGTGCAGAATGAACATTAGGGTTTCTTCATTGTGCTGCCAGCACATCATTTCCCTGGACTCTTTCTCTGGGCATATCCTCGGCTGTTCGCATTTGTCAGTCTTTTCCCAGCGCAGCTCAGGAGATCTTAGAGAGATGCGGAATCAATAGTTGAGCTTTATGTGGGTCCTGGAGAAGCCTGACTACACAGCAGTGAGCTGCAGTGGCCTGAAGCTGCTGTGGAAACGGCCTTGTCCAAGTGGGTTCGCTCTTGACTGAAAAATAGCGACTGAGCTGCGAAACCAGCTTAGCTATG